>NW_026856675.1:0-191167 GCF_026571515.1 Ruditapes philippinarum | reverse complement strand
GCGACTTAATTACAACTTTCTAAATCTCTTCACATGTGAAAGGTACATTTAAAAAAAATCTTCATAGGTACAATCATCACAGTTAAAATCGTGCTAATTACAAAAAATCATTAAATTTATTATTGTTGGAACTGAATTTGTTATTAGATAAAACTTTTATAATCTATAAACCATATAAAATAATTTTCCATAACGTTGCTGAAGGGTTTTTCACAGAATAAGACGTTCGGGTGTTGTGTGTGCGTGTTTTTTTTTGTTTTTTTTGTTTTTTTTGTTTTTTGTTATTTTTTTGTTCACAATTAGTTTCACCCCTAATAGATATTAAACTACATTAATTAGTCATAATTATCTATTTTTCAAATGTGTATTGAATATTGATTTACAAAAAATATGGATGATTCATCGATATTGTTTCTACCGATGAAAGCTCTATTTACACGATATCAAAAGCACTAAAATATTCTGGATAACAGGGTTAGTCCGATATGTGATGTATTATTCGATAAAGATTGAGTAGAGTAGGCCTGCACAATCTATGGAGGACATTTTCCCGTTGCTGGACAACTTTGTTGTCCAGAATCCTTAGTGTCACGTGCACATTGTGATGCTTTTACAATGCTTGGAAGTAGATTTCCCCAGAAATTGGCTCTACGAGTATTCCAGCGTTGTTTTACGTTCAATGACGTCATATCACGTGATATTTGCAAGTAATGTTGATGCCTCCTCGTATACGGCAACCAATCAAGGTCAAGGTCGTCCGGTAGGTTTGTGTTCCTGTAAAAAAGCAATTACTTTCTATTTATAGATATCACAGAGAAAAATGTGATAAACGAAAATTACACACAAGTTATATAAGGCATAAATTATACAACAATAATACAGTGAAACCTGTATAATCAGCACTCGTTCGGACCAGAAGAATAGTTCGGATTAGAAAGAGTTCCGAATAAGAAAGTACATAAAATTTAAAAATTCAATAATGTTGCAAGAAGAGTTATAAATAAATAAAGTCTTAATAACCTCTGATGTCCTCTCTATATTTGAAATTGGGGGATAAATCGTGAAATTATTTAATTATTCACGCATGCGTGATACATGTATCATAAAAATGCTTTCCGAGACTGGGGAGGTGGAAAGAGAAAAATAGGCAGTCTAAAAATGATATCAACCGCACACAAAAAAAATATCCATATTTAGTCGATTTCAGAAAAATTATACTTTATGAAGCCTGAAAAATCGAAATAAAAAATCCACTTAAACATACCCTGTTTTTGCAAAGTTTGCCCACAATTTCATAACACTTTTAGACAGCTGGGCTTCCCATTCCTTGGCATAAAACTTCCAGTCGTGTACATGGTCCGCATTTTTAAATCCGAAAATAAAAGGAATCTCGTCACCATGCCCCAGCTTGTTATACCATGGGACATTTCCAAACAAATGGTTGGTGGTAACCTCATCAAAGTAGTACATGTAAGTATTACTGGTTGATTCAGAGTGATAATCCAAAGCTCTGTATAGTGGGTCCGTAAATGTAAAATCTGAATGCATTGCTAGAAACTCATCTCTAATTAGATATTCATTATCAGGGTTTTCCCAGCTCGTGTATTCTGCAATTATGGCGTCCCGGACAATTTGGTCAGTGTTTCCCGGAAATGCAAGGTTTTGTATTGCTGGTACGATCAAGTCCTTGAAGTCGGTCTTATTCGGTAAGAAACTAGGGGGATCTGTTACTCCAAAGAAAGGACTTAACGACAAGCTACCTTCTCCGCAGTTCATTCCAACCATTATATCTAATGACCTGAAAAAGTCACGTGACTCCACTGGTAATTCATTGCCAGGGACAAATGTTTGTTTACTTAGAAGTTTTACAAAGTCCTTATCAAATCTTGGTATAAAAGGTATAGGGACTGCTTTAAAGCCATTTTCAAGATTGTCAACAATCCCAAGTAATGTTTCACCTGGGATAGCCTTTAAGCAAGTTAAAATGTTTCTAGAAGACCCCGTTGCACAACCAGCTAATTTCGCAAGTTTCTCGGTGTCTTCTTTGTAATTATCGTTACTTGCCCACCAGGAACCCGCGGAACCGGACTGGGCCACCAATCTCTGAAACAAGCCTCGATTATCCGGATAAAGTCCTTGATAAATCACACTAGCAGCACCGGCTGATTCTCCAAATATAGTAACCCTTGCTGGATCTCCGCCAAATCCTTCAATGTTCTTGTTGACCCAGTCTAACGCCATCCGCTGGTCCCACAGACCGTAATTGCCAGGAGCGTGTTCATCCCCGGTGCTTAGGAATCCAAAAACTGTCAGTCTATAGTTAACAGTTACTACAACAACATCTCCGTATACAGCAAGATGGTCCGCCGGATAGATATCCGCTGATCCAACAATAAATCCGCCACCATGAAACCAAACCATAACCGCGAGTTTCTCGCCTTGCTCAGGTTTCTTCGGTGCATATATATTCAAATAAAGACAATCCTCCGAGTAACTTGTATCGCCTTTAGGTTGCATCCCTATATCGACTTGGAGACACGCATTTCCGTATTGGACGGCGTTTAGCGGCTCTTGGAGTGGTGTTTTCGGAACGGGCTTTTGAAAACGTAATTCCCCGACAGGGGATTCTGCATATGGTATACCAAGATACTTTGATACACGGGAATGTTCTCCAAACACATTTACATCTTCATCTTTTCCATGTATTAATCCAACTGTAGTTTTAACACAAGTGATATCACTTAAAACAAAATGTAAATAAAACACTACAAAAACCGCTTTGAATAAATTTGAGTTCATTTTCTAACTTTTTTTTCAAGCTACACTTATGAACGAAAACGAAGCTGACCGTTAGATAAATCTCTGACTATATGTATGCGCAATATATGCATATACATACATACACCTATCTATTGTTAAACAACGTTACAATGTGAAGTGATAAAGGATCGTTTATATTTAATATCTCTAAACTTTAAAACATGGTTAATACCACAGGGGGTTCTCTCGTTTTTATTTTCCTTTCCCACTCTGACAAGTCATGAATATCATGCAAAAAGGTGTTGCTTTTTCTTCGTCAATGTTCAAAATAAAAATCATGTTTTAATTTGAATTGACGGACTTTATTTGCTACTTTTCCTAAAATGTTCTAAATTATCCGTACAAAAACTTAACCTTGGCTTTCTTCATTGTGAAAAAACACCTGGGTCCGAGGTTTTAAACAAATTCTCTAGGCTCAACCTCAGATCTCGGATATTTTTATGACGGCAGCCCCTAAACTCTGGAATGCCCTACTTAGAACGCTTAAAAGCTGTGAAAATCTATCAGTGTTTAAGAGAGCACTTAAAACTCACTTATTTAAGAGGTTTTATTTGGACTGATTATTTTTAAGGTTGTTACCTGAATTTTATTATTTATGTGGGTCTTTTTAACTTTTTTAAACTACATTTGATTTGATTGTGTGACTTGAGCGATATTGATGTTTTAATTTGTTTCTTTTGTTGTTCTTTTTCTTTTAAATATTGTATCATCTCTTTGGTTATACTGTACAGTACTTTTGAACGTGTCAATGTGCATGAAAAAGGTGCTTAAGAAGTTTGGTATATAATAATAATAATAATTTGATTGGTCAGAAACTGCCATAGAATATTCACTGACCGATAAGAATCCAGAGATCTGAGATAGAACAAAGAAAAAAAAGTTTTATAACCTCAAGGCCAATACAACCTCTGCAGAAGGTCACCCTTTGTGAAACACAAAGTTCTTGGACGTGGCAGACAAGTGGGCTCTTGAGACAGTTAAATTCATTGTGAAGCCATATTTTGGGAAGTAATGATACTGTTGTTGTTAAGGAGTAATTGCTCTACCAGAAGGGCGATCTGTTGAGGTTTCACTGTATTTTGTTCCTCACATAGATCAGCACACATATCAAATAAATTTTAAACAGAATATAACATAATTTTATTTTGGATTTTGTACATACTATATCATCACTACAATATAAATACACAAATTGTTAATGTAAACTTGGACCTTGTTTTACATGTGACAAAGAAAACCAAGTTCGTGTAGGTTCATCTCCATTTAATCAAACTTTAGATACATCGGTAGTAATGTAATGACAACCTAAAACATATAATATTAATAAGAAAAAAAGATTCAAACAAGTGAATTACATTACAATGCATTTTATACAGCATTTCAGTCTAATTCCTGCATTCAGATATATGCAATAAATTCACATGACAGCAATTCAACGACATCTTAGAATAATGACCATCTTATGACAAACATAAATCAATACAATAGAATATAAACTTACCAATATATGGTATTGACTGTTTCCCTCACATTACAACAAACCTCCACACATGTGATATTAGTCTAGATTGCTGCAAAGTTAAAATATCAATAAAGTGTACAGACAGAAATAATGTGCATATTATTTCAAGTTAATTAAATAATGAGTTAATGAATATTACCCAATGTCGCCATTCTAATTTTACAAAACTCCATATAAGTAAATATCAAAATTTACAATAAATTATTGAAACAAATAATTTATCAAAATGGCAAATAAAGAGTAATTAATGCACAGTTCAACTAAGCAAATATTAAAAATAGAATAAAACCAAAAGTTACAAACTATCAGAGTTCCATGGAGATCCACAATACGAAGAAACAACCAGCTATACCATTATCAATGATGTTCACCCTCAGAACAACCGTGACCAAACTGAGGTATCTCAGAACTCCCGCTCAACAGTAAAAAACAATCATGTACAACAATACACAAACTATTTTCGACCAATGAAAGCAAAGCTTCTGGGATAAACAACTGAACACATTGAAACGTAATGAACAAACAAGAAACAATCCAAATAATGATTATTCTCAACTTCCTGTATAGAACTTCCGGTATAGCTAAAATCCGTCCAAAGTCGGTATGGTTACATTAAGATGTCACGTAGATAGTATAGGGTTTCCGTTTATCTGGATAAAATCCAGAGTACAAAATTGCATTAAAATATCACACAAATGATAACATATAATAAGGTTAGGGTAAGCGTCTCAATGAAATATGTGATAGGTACATTCAATTCTTCATAGGTACATTCAATACCTATAGGTACATTCAATTCTTCATAGGTTCATTCAATTCTTCATAGGTACATTCAATTCTTCATAAGTACATTTAATTCTTCACAGGTACATTCAATTCTTCATAGGTTCATTCAATTCTTCATAGGTACATTCAATTATTCATAGGTACATTCAATTAATCATAGGTACGGTACAATCATCACAGTTAAAAGCATGCTCATTACAAAAATCATTACATTCATTATTGTTGGAACTGAATTTACTATTAGATAAATTTCAAAATAATAATAATAATAAAATTAATAATAATAATAATAATAATAATAATAAACTCTTCAAGAGTAATATCCTTAGAAACATTAGCCTTTTTCTTTTTAAAATGCCCCCATAACTGTTTGAGTTTACAAAATCTTAAGCGTTAAATTTTTTTGGAAATAAAAGTTTTACAATGTTAAAGCCTTTGCAGACGACAGTTACAGCTTTGACGGCTCTCTTAGTTCTCTAACATTCATCCAGCTTTTCCTACATGTATATAAAAAATATAATCAATCAACCATTTTAAATAATTTTCCATAAAATTGCTGAAAATTCTTGGGCGTTCTTTTGTGTGTGTTTTTATTTTGTGTGTGTTTTCTGTGTGTGTTTGTGTGTGCGAGGGTGTGTGTGTGCGTGCGTGTGTGTGGGTTTTTTTTGTTTGTTTTTTTTCTTTTTTGTTCAGAATTAGTTTCACCCCTAATTGACATAAGACTACATTAATTAGTCATAATTATCGGTTTTTCAAATGTGTATCGAATATTGATTAATAAAAAATATCGATGATTCATCGATATTGTTTCTATCGATGAAAGCTTTATTTATACGATATAAAAAGCATTAAATGTTCTAGATAACAGGGTAAGTCCGATATGTGATGTATTATTCGATAAAGATTGGGTAGACCTGCACAATCTATGGAGGACATTTTCCCGTTGCTGGACAACTTTGTTGTCCGGAATCCTTAGTGTCACGTGCACATTGTGATGCTTTTACAATGCTTGGAAGTAGATTTCCCCAGAAATTAGCTCTACGCGTATTCCAGCGTTGTTTTACGTTCAATGACGTCATATCACGTGATATTTGCAAGTAATGTTGATGCCTCCTCGTATACGGCAACCAGTCAAGGTCAAGGTTGTCAGGTAGGTTTGTGTTCCTGTAAAAAAGCAATTACTTTCTATTTATAGCTATCACAGAGAAAAATGTTATAAACGAAAATTACACACACAAATTATATAAGGCAAAAATTAAATAATGATAATACAGTTGAACCTGTCTAATTCGCACTCGTTTGGAACAGAAGATAAGTTCGGTTTTTTGGTGGGTTTTTTTTGGTGAGTGGGGGAGGGGGGGGGGGGGGGGGGTAAATCGTGAAATTATTCAATTATTCTAGCATGCGTGGTACATGTATCATAAAAAGGGTTTCCGAGACTGGGGAGGTGGGGAGAAAAAAAGGCAGTCTAACAATTATATCAACCGCACTCAAAAAATATATATAAAGTCGATTTCAGAAAAATTATACTTTATGAAGCCTGAAAAATCGAAATAAAAAAATTCACTATAACATACCCTGTTTTTGCAAAGTTTGCCCACAATTTCATAACACTTTTAGACAGCTGGGCTTCCCATTCCTTGGCATAAAACTTCCAGTCGTGTACATGGTCCGCATTTTTAAATCCGAAAATAAAAGGAATCTCGTCACCATGTCCCAGCTTGTTATACCATGGGACATTTCCAAACAAATGGTTGGTGGTAACCTCATCAAAGTAGTACATGTAAGTATTACTGGTTGATTCAGAGTGATAATCCAAAGCTCTGTAAAGTGGGTCCGTAAATGAAAAATCTAAATGCATTGCTAGAAACTCATCTCTTATAATATATTCATTATCAGGGTTTTCCCAGTTCGTATATTCTGCAATTATAGCGTCCCTGACAATTTGGTCAGTGTTTCCCGAAAATGCCAGCTTTTGTATTGCTGGTACGATCAAGTCCTTGAAGTCGGTCTTATTCGGTAAGAAACTAGAGGGATCTTGTACTCCAAAGAAAGGACTTAACGACACGGTTCCTTCTCCGCAGTTCATTCCAACCATTATATCTAGAGACCTGAAAAAGTCACGTGACTCCATTGGTATTTCATTGCCAGGGACAAATGTTTGCTTACTTGGAATTTTAACAAAGTCCTTATCAAACCTTGGTATAAAAGATAAAGGCATTGATTTGAAGCCATTTTCAAGATTGTCTACAATTCCAAGCAATGTTTCACCTGGGATAGCCTTTAAGCAAGTTACAATGTTTCTAGAAGACTCTGTTGCACAACCAGCTAATTTCGCAAGCTTCTCCGTGTCTTCTTTATAATTGTCGTTACTTGCCCACCAGGAACCCGCGGAACCGGACTGAGCCACCAATCTCTGAAACAAGCCTCGATTATCCGGATAAAGTCCTTGATAAATCACACTAGCAGCACCGGCTGATTCTCCAAATATAGTAACCCTTGCTGGATCCCCGCCAAATCCTTCAATGTTCTTGTTAACCCAGTCTAATGCCATCCGCTGGTCCCAAAGGCCGTAATTGCCAGGAGCGTGTTCATCCCCGGTGCTTAGGAATCCAAAAACTGTCAGTCTATAGTTAACAGTTACTACAACAACGTTTCCGTATACAGCAAGATGGTCCGCCGGATAGATATCAGCTGATCCAAAAATAAATCCGCCACCATGAAACCAGACCATAACCGCTTGTTTCTCGCCTTGCTCAGGTTTCTTCGGGACATATATATTCAGATAAAGACAATCCTCCGAGTAACTTGTATCGCCTTTAGGTTGCATCCCTAAATCGACTTGGAGACACGCATTTCCGTATTGGACGGCGTTTAGCGGCTCTTGGAGTGGTGTTTTCGGTACGGGCTTTTGAAAACGTAATTCCCCGACGGGGGGTTCTGCATATGGTATTCCAAGATACTTTGATACACGGGAATGTTCTCCAAACACATTTACATCTTCATCTTTTCCATGTATTAATCCAACAGTAGTTTTAACACCAGTAACAAAATGTAAATAAAACACTACAAAAACCGCTTTGATTAAATTTGAGTTCATTTTCTAACTTTTTTCAAGCTACAATTATGAACGAAAACGAAGCTGATCGTTAGATAAATCTCTGACAATATGTATGCGCAATATATGCATATACAAACATACACCTATCTATTGTTAAACAACGTTACATTGTGAAGTGATAAATGATCGTTTATATTTAATATCTCCTAACTTTAAAACATGGTTAAAACCACAGGGGGTTCTCTGTATACATTCTTAACATTTTCTTCACGTGCATTTTTGACACACGAGAAACCACGACGGAAATAATACCTCGACGAAGACTGCATAAAAATCCGAAACAAATTTTGGCAAAAACATAGGAAAGTCAGGGGGGTAAAATAACATTACAATTTTCGTAAAGAAAAAAACTTTGAAATTTACATAAATGTTTAAAAAGTTGAAAACTTATCCTATCGGATTCAAGTTGTCGCCCTTTTATGACGTAAAAGAAAAATTTGAGAGAATCCCCTGTGCATTTTTATACATGTTTGAAACTTTGAACAGTTGCCCAAACATAAAGAGATTTGAATAAATTAGTGCAATAAATGGCGAACAAATGATATGATTGAAATAACGTGCACATGAGGTAATTAATCGTTTTATCAATCAGTTACAATTAAGTTCAGGACGATCTTACAAATCAATTTGGCAATATATCTATATATATTCATTTCATGGAAATTTTTATGTTTAATTATAACAGGCTGCAGTGACTTTGACATAAGATCTTTTGACCTTTGAATTGGTTTGACAGATAAAACTCATCAAGATGCATCCATATAAAAAGTTTAAAGGTCAATGCACTTTGATTAAATGACCAATTTTATGTTTTGTTATTACAGGTCCAAGGCAAACTTAAATGACCTTGACCTTTGACCTTTTTATATTAAAATGGGTTTGACATGTAGAACTCGTAGAGGTGCATCAACAACAAAATTTTCAAAAAATTACATGTAGCTTTATTAGTATTGAAGTTACTGACTTTAAACAAAAGCATTACTTAAGGTGATCCAACGCCAACAAGTGGGTCTTGCCAATAAATCTGCTTTTTCTTACATAAGTGCAGTAAATAAAGAACCATAAATGACTGTTATTTTTCTGTTCATTTGTTTGTTATAACCAGTTGTATATTATATTCTTTGGTTTAATAAAAACTGAAACTGTAATTTCAATAATAACAGCGTAAATCAGGAAAGCTTTCTCACATGAAAGAACCCAAAGTCCCCTTGCAGGATTCTAACCTATAGCGGTTAGGGGCAAGGTGATTTGAAATCAATGACCTTAAGTACCCGGACAAGGATGCCATAACATTTGATAGAAGGCAACAAAGGGATTTTGAGTCAACACGTCCCATGGTCAACTCGTATATTTTTTCATTTACTTATTATAATATTTCATAAACAAAAGTAAGTTGTTACACTTTCTTCAGGGTTAAGCAATCGATGAATTCATTAGATTGGTATTCCATAATTTAAAATTAACCTAATCTCAACATGATGTTTGGCAGTAAATTTTGAGCAAATGATGAAATCACATTTCACAGGTTTGATGGTATATTTTTTTTACTCTTCATCTTTTTTTAATGTATAATAATGCCAAAATAACAGTCAACAACTTTATTGTCATATTTGTACACAACAAAACTGACATATTGATTCATAAAAATACAAGAGAAAAAAAATTGAGCCGCGTCACGACAAAACTAACCTAGTGCGTTTGTGACCAGCATGGATCCAGACCAGCCTGCGCATTCGGGCAGTCTGATCAGGATCCATACTGGTCGCTATCAGTTTCTCTACTTGTTATAGGGTTTGTAAGCGAATAGCATGGATCCTCTGATCAGACTGCGTGGATGCGCAGGCTGGTCTGGATCCATGCTGGTCGCAAACCCACTATGTTGGTTTTGTCATGACGTGGCTCAAATATCAAACAATGTACATTTGTTTCTATAGAAAAATGAAAATCTTTCAAACTTGCTACATTTATACATGTAACAGCATTCAAGCAAATATTCGAAAGACAGTTCAGCAGATAATAAACAAGTAAAACAACATTAATCAGAAGGAAAGAAGATCCGCAAAAATAATTCTTAAAAATTTTAGAGATCTATATAAAATGAAATCATTTACCTTAGAAACACTTTAAATTTCCTTAAAAACACTTTAATTTACCTTAGAAACGCTTTAAAAAATTATCATGGAAACTCTTTAAATAATTATCTTATACACTTTAAATTACCTTAAAAACACTTTAAATTTCCGAAAAACACTTTGTCTTTAAATTACCTTTGAAACACTTTAAATTACCTAAGAAACGCTTTAAATTTCCTTAGAAACACTTTTAATTTACACCAACTCAGTTTCACAGGTCATCAATTTTAATGATTTTTAAAAAAAAAATTCACATTGCTAAAGCGAAACAATGAACAAATAGAATAATAGAGATATGTAAGAATCTTTAGTAAAACAACAATAAACAGTACTTTCATACAAGAATGAGATGTGACAATTAAATGATTTTCACACAAACATCCATGCATACACCTGGTATGATCAAGTGAAACTCAATATGAAACGTGAAAATATGAATCGTTAAAATGTCGACCAAAATTTTGAAAATTCTGTTCAAATCGCATCAGATTCTTACTGCCTATTTAACAAATACTGGAAAAAAATGTTGTATCTTTTTTTCATCCTTAAAGTTTAACAGTTATAGGAAAAATAATTATTCATTTCCACAATACATGTATTATGTATTTTAATGTACAAGTTTCTATGCATCTTAACACCTTGATAATTATATATCAATTCACTTTTTTAAGTTTTCATTATGCATGATATTCATGTACACAAATAACTAAACATAATAAGATTGCTACCAAACAAGAATGTTCTATAAACTTACTTCATATCAACAATTTAACAATTTTCTTAACCTACTTAAATATTCCCTGCCTAAGCATGCACAAAATATTATATAGTACATAATTTTTTATCTTTTTCTTCTGAAATTTGATGCTACTTGACAAAATCCACCAAAATTAAAGCCATATTGAGCAAAAAACGCAAACACAATAGCAAACTGGCTATTGCGTAAATTAAGAGATATGCCTGGTTTTAACTTTAATTCAAAGCTGCATGCCTTTAGGTGAAATTTTTTTTTTAAGAAAAGTAAAAAAGATTCAAGATTCAAGTTATATGCTATTTGTGACTAATTTTTTGAAATATCTATCACCATATTTCTACTGTATAAATAATACATTAAGAGCTAATTTTGCAAATTTTGACTTCTCAAGTCTTTCAGCTAATTTACATGGATTGTAGGTGTTGTTTGCAATGTGCGAATTATTTTCTTATTTCAATTCTCAATATTTCACATTTAAATACATTTTGAATTAGATGAAAATATGCATGGCTCACATGGCATGCTGCTTTAAAAACATTACCTGGCAAATTTTTTTTTTACAAATTTCAACTTAAACAGAATCATGTCTGAACAAGTGTTTACCTTACCAGCAGAGACATTTTGTAAATATAAAAATAACAGTTATAAATAGACCATGGACCTTTGTACAATGAACTAAAACAATGACAATGACATAAGCTTCTATATTTAGTAACAAAACACTGAACATCTTTATACTTTAAATTCCTTGGTTCTTCTTTTTTTATTTCCTCAACATTGCATAATCTTGAGATTAAGAGGTAAAGAAAATGCTCTGCAGACATTTTCACAAAAAATCTTACGACAATTTTTTGTCCTAAGAGAAATCTTACGATAAATCTCCTTTTCACAAAAAATCTTAAGAAAATCTTAAGTGCAAAATCTGTCGTAACTTTACGATAGGTCTTCCCCGTTCGTAAGTGTAATTTTTTCTCTCTTAAGGGTAAAATATCATGTATCTCTTACCTAAACTGAATAAAAACAAACAAAAAGTTGGAGGACAACTAAATATTAAGCAAACAGTATGCTATAAATAACACAGATTGAGCTATAATTATTTTTCAACATATACATTTGTGACGTCATGACTTGATGACGTCACGATGGAGAGGGTTATGAATAGTTTAAAATAATGTGAACTATACTGTAGACTAGTATTATTGAAAACTTATAATTTGTACAATTGGTGAGTTCGATTTCATTGCCAGCATGTACTAGTGGTACCTTTTTATTTATTAATAACATAGTAGACCTTCTTTCTGAATCTTTTAGATATATATAATTATCTTCAATCAAGATATAAATTATATCAGTTTGAATCATTTTTTTGTTCTTATTGAAATTTGATTGTGTTCAATAGTTATTTCAAGCTCTTGATTACTTGATTTTAAAACCGGAATCAAATATAGAGCATGCACATCACTATCAAATGAACGTTGCTAGGGATGTTTTTGTCGTAAGATTTATCGTAAGTGAATTTTTTATCTTAAGATAAAATTTTAACTTACGAGTGGCTTTGTGAAAATGACTTAAGATTTAACTTACGATTATCGTAAGTGAAAAACTTAAGATAAATCGTAAGATTTTTTGTGAAAATGTCTGCTGCACGGTAGGAAAAATGTATAAACATTTCAATTTACCATTTCAGTGCAAAAATACATTATTTGCAAAGAAAATACATATCAAAGGGAGGTAACCTCATAAATACATTTACCATCAGAGCAAAAAATCAAGGGAAATAACCTCTTAAAAAAACATTACTCTTTAGTCTTCCAATTCGAGAACAAAATTTGTAAGTACAGTTTATCTAACCATTTATTTATCCTAATCACCAGAGATATCTTAAATGAACTTGTTTGTCATTCAATCATTTTTATGGAAAATTTCAAAATAAGTACTGACTGAAAGGCAAATAGTGTAGACCATTTGAACACTGCACAGATGTACTGGTTGATCTTGATTCATACTGCTAAGATAGGTAGTGCAAACTTAAGGTTAAATATTTATCAATAACTAAGGGAGGTAACCTCTTCAAAATGCAATTATTCAATATATCTGATCACTGAAGAACAAAAACAGAGGCATTTTTTGTATCATTTTAAAACAGTAAATTATAATCAAGGGAAGATACTATTTAACAAATATTTAACACTGTATTATCAATTCGTCAAAAAGTTAATATCTTAAACAGAAAAAGGTAACTTTTTAAAAAATAAAATGTGTCAACTCAGAATTATCTTTCCTGTATCAAGTTCAACTAAAATGTACAAACAAAAATAGAAGAAAATTTCTTTCAACTGAATGTTTTCATGCTTAGTATTCATAACCTTGAGGCAAATCAAAATATAATTTTCAAACAGTTGAGAACATTATATACAGATCACCCTAGTAGTTTCCATATTTTAAAAATCTACGACACTTCCCAAATCAAATTTTGTTTTTTGTTCTCCTAATACTGCCTGTCTTACTATTAATTAAACATCACTTTTGTCATGTCATTAAACTTCTTTGGTAAAGTCGTTTTCTTTCATTTATACACATAGATGAGGAAACACATTCATGTAAACCAATGATGAATCATGTAAAAATGGCTTGGCCTAAGATGATCACTTGTATCACTTTTGTCGATGACGATGAGATGAAGTAGAGGTGGGTTTAGGACTCCATGGTAACGTGAACGATCTGCAAATAAAAGCATTTTATCAGATTTTCATTTTTTAAGTTTTTCTTTTGCAAAGAACAAAATTTCAGTGTCAGAATGAGAATTGAAAATATACGCTCATATCACCTTTTTAATTTGTATTTGTGTAATTAACTTTCTGCCTTGAATTGAGAACCTCCTCTTGAATTTTAAATTTTTTATTGAAATTGAAACTTAAAATACAAGGACTGACTTTAATATTTCAATCCTAAACAGACAACAAAGTAGAGCATGGTCTAATTGCACAAAAGTGCAGATTAGACTTCCTCTGTACTGGGTGCATAAACATAATGTAATAACTTGAAGCCTAGTAAGAGAGAACTTTATATAACTGTTAAATTAACGAACCCGAAAATATTGGCGAATTTCGCAAACAGACAAAAATCACTAAAATTCCACTAGCGTAAATATCAACCAACATGTCATTAAATTCTTCCCTGGTACATTTTGCTACCATTTCCTCACATGATATGTCAGGAATTTTAAACTCCTTAACTTTTTTACATTGGAATTATCAAGATTATACAGTAAAACATGTTGTTATAACTTACTCGGTCTTTGAGAATGGTATAGGTTGGCCAAAAGCTGTGACAGGTATTTTATCTTGTACTTCTATATGTGTAACTGGAAAATAAAATACATTGTTTAGGAGACAATTTAACAATAATGTTCACACATATAGTCATAACATAAATTTTTAATTCATCACAAACATCTTAGGGTCTTCATTTTACAAGTTAAGGTGATAAATTTAAAATATATCAAGGGTCCTTTTAAAGGAATCCACTGAGCTTTTTTGACATAAAGGGAGTTAAAATATTCTTCCGAGATTTGTTTACCATTAGATGTAGGTCTGAACCAATAACTTCAATAACTTTACTTCTGTGCAGATTTTTAGATCATTCTTTCAACCCATATGATATTTCCAGAATAATCAATTTTATTGTGCAAAATGACCCAAAAATGATAAGCAATGCAATCAAGCTAAAAATCACATTAAATATCAATTTTCAATTTAATTCTTAGTATATTTCTTTATTATCCTTTACAGATTTCTTCATTTTGAGTGCTACACTTGACCTACATTAAAATTTCAAATTCTATATAAGGCTTTTTGACCTCATTAGAGTTCCTTTAAAATGGTAGGATACTTTTTGCATAATTCATATCCACCATTTCAATTTTAAAGATAAAGTCTATACAGCCCAAGTAATGACTTGCTAAAAAATTATGGTTGCTGTAAAGGAAGTTTACAGCTTAACAATAGATAGATTCATCAACAAAGGCATCAACCTAATTTCTTTCAAATAAGTGTGTGAAGTTTCATCTTAAATGCAAAAACTTAACCAAAGTGTGGAGCTGATTGCTCTCGCTATTTTGGAATAGTCATGCCATAAATGTATATCAACCAATAGTAGACTGTATAACATATACATAATTGTAGGTCTGTGTGTCTAAATTCACAAATTTAAGAATCCATGAAAATGTTTTACAATATGACAAAACCACAAAATTTCATGCCCACGAAATTAAGTGAATTCAAAGTTACTTATCGAATCTATAATACAACAAACTTCCTTTGTTAGAGGGGAAAACAATGAAATTACTCCAAGAATTGACAGAAGTGGTGTATATACAATGTAGTTTATATAAATATTAGGATTATCTAATTAAAAGTGATGTTACAAACACACAGTTAGTTTTATAAAACTTACTATCATCTAGACATGGATAGAAAGACTCTACTGGATCCTCCGGTTTACGATATTTGTGGCGAGATTCTTGTTTCTGTCGTAACCTTTCCTTCATTCTCTCTTCACGCATTCTCTGATCATCCCATCTAAAAATAGTAACATCTATATATAGTTACACCAATATATAGTAACAAACATTTCACATTAAAGGGACTCAACTGAGCAATTTTAACTTGACAGGACTAGAAATTTAATATTAAGAAATATAGATAATTGCTACACAGCCTCTTTGTAAACATAAAATAAACATGATTTGACTCCACACAAAGTAGATGAGTTATGTTTTATTCTCTACACACTGTAGGTGGTCACAATATAATTAAAGAAAGGACTAACTTTACTTGTCAGCTTTCCATACATAGTTTATTTATTATTTTATTCAATTTATTCAGAAACTTGAGTAAGAATTTCATAGATTCAAAGAAAATATTTACTTTTTATGATTTTTATGACCATAGTTTATCATTAAATTTAAAACAAAGATTTCTGTACAAACTTAAGTCATGTTTTATCAATAAGCATAATACATGTGTATTCAAATTCCAATAATATCATGATTAAGTGGTCACCTGTCAATAACAGCCATTTAAGTCTTTTTAACTCAGTCCCTGATGCTGACTATTTTAGAGAAAGGTTAGATTGTAATTTACAGAAATCTGATAAAGTGTGTAAACATACCTTTTTCTTCTTTTCTCTTCAATCTCAGGTTTCTGGTGTCTTCTCATAAATGTCTCGTCTTCATGATCCTAAAACAAACAAACAAATTTATTTAGATATATAGGAATAAACAAAAACTTTAAAAATATACTATTCTCATTGACATTCGTGAGTACATTATTTTAATCACAGAAATTTATTGAAATCTATGATTCTTACTGAATATTCATCAATATGTCTAGTTTGAATAAAAGAATGAAATAAACTATGTAAGTAAAATAAAGGAAATTTTTTTTTTCTCTTATTTTTTTTTAACTGCCAGTTTTTAATGACATTATATATTCCATTCTGACCACCTATACAGTAGTGTGTAGAATTTTAAACAATATCACATTGTGTAAAGTCAAAATATGTTTACATATCTTATAATTATTTACAAAGAGACTGTGTAGCAATTAATGCAAATTATCAAAATGTTCTAATATCAAATCTGAGCCTAGTATATATCTTTGAATAAATGAACTTAAGTTATCATTTATTTTAGATTTTAGATTCTCTATTCTAGATAGTAACATTCTTTTTGACATGATTAAAATAAATTTTCAAGTCAAGTCATTTTTACAAGTGTACTACTGTAGACATACATGAAACTATATCAAAATCATAATGGTGAAAAAATAGATCTAAATCCTGAACTTTATTATCATATTAATTATTTACAAGAAGTATCATTACTTAATACATTAAAAAAACAACTTACAATATATTTCAAACTAACAATTTGCATTTATATTATTAATACATTTGAATAAAGAATAAAATATCTTAAACTATGCACTCACTTCAGTTCCCTCTATCACATATAAATTGGTAAAAGTCTTCACTCTAAACGATGGTGTCTCAACTGTAAATAAATGCCACATGATTGAAATAATAGATTACTCAGTATAAAACATGCAAACATACAAAACATTTATGATCAAATCAGTCTTGAGTCAAATGTCCTCATAACCAATAATATATCTTCTTCTTTTCAAAAATAACATACTAATGTTTACAGGGTTTCTGTAAGTGGACATTTGGTGTCACTTATTCCTTGACTTTGGCTTTCAGCTTACAAAATATTATGCTTTTACCTCTTTTTAACTGTAATCATTTAAACAGGTACAATGTATATGAAAATGAATGACAGACAAGTAATTATACTATAGGTAATTTAAAATTATCAATATATCGGTGTATCATTGATATTTGTCACCCGATATCAATATATCATTATTATTGATATGCTTTGCACTGAATCAACGACAGCTCTAAATCTGACCTGTGGTCACACTGAGAAAAGGGCTTAAAATCATATACAAAACTTACTGCTACTCTGATTCTGGGCACTTTTTAATAACTCTGATGGTAAATCGACTTCGACCTCATCCGAGACTGGCTCGTAATAAGACACAAAATATAAATTGTTTGTTTCCAAGGTATTATCCTCACCCTCCCCAGTCTGAACTGATGTTATCTTTCTTTTTCTATGAGATTCACGATGTCTATTTTTATTTAACTCAACATTTGAACTGGGAGTTTTCAACGGACTAGGTCTTGGCAGCTCGAAACTTTTCCTTGGTTGTAAATTGGTTTCAAATTTCCTGAAAAAGATATTGACAAACATTGGATTTATATACAGACTTTCAGCAGAAATAAAATAAATCAATCAATTTTAAAACTTTACATCATATAATAACAGAAAAAAAGGCATTTGTTTTCAAGCAAAAAGTAAGATCATGTTTAAGTTACAAATATGTTAACATGTCAAATAAAACAGTTTTGAGATTGATTTTTGTAGTTTTTACTTTTTTGAAATACAATGTATGACCCATTATAATTTCAAACTAGACCTATCACTGAAGGTGATTAATACCCCCACCAGCAACTTTTTGAAAAAAAAGTAGTCTGAAGAAAACTTTCAACACAAAGTATCAACTGTGAACAAAGAAATATTTCAATTAATTGTAATCCCAACTGGGTCTCCAAATAAGCTTGCTTTTCACAAAGTTTGATTACAATATCTCATTCCTAACTCTAGTTATTGTCCGGTAACCATTTTTCTATTTTTAGGAATAGTGACCTTGACCTTGACCCCAGGGGGTCCAAATGCAATACCAACCCAGGTCTTCATATAAGCTTGCTATACACCAAGTTTGTTAACAATATCTCATTCCTAACTCTAGTTATTGTCCGGAAACCATTTTTCTATTTTTAGTAATGGTGACCTTGACCCCAGGGGGCCAAAAACAATACCAACCCAGGTCTTCATAAAAGCTTGCTATACACCAAGTTTGATTAAGTTTGATTACAATATCTCATTCCTATCTCAAGTTATTGTCCGGAAACCATTTTTCTATTTTTAGTAACGGTGACCTTGACCTTGACCCCAGGGGGTCCAAATGCAATACCAACCCAGGTCTTTATATAAGCTTGCTATACACCAAGTTTTGATAACAATATCTCATTCCTAACTCTAGTTATTGTCCGGAAACCAATTTTTCTATTTTTAGTAACAGTGACCTTGACCTTGACCCCAGGGGGTCAAATACAATATACCAACCCAGGTCTCTTCATATAAGCTTGCTATATACCAAGTTTGATTACAATATCTCATTCCTTACTCAAGTTATTGTCCGGAAACCATTTTTTCTATTTTTAGTAACCATGACCTTGATCTTGACCCCAGGGGGCCTAAATGCAATACCAACCCAGGTCTTCATATAAGCTTGCTATACGCAAAGTTTGATAATAATATCTCATTCCTAACTCTAGTTATTGTCCGGAAACCATTTTTTCTATTTTTTAGTAACGGTGACCTTGACCTTGACCCCAGGGGGTCCAAATTGCGATACCAACCGGAGTTTCCACATAAGGTTGCTATATACCAAGTTTGATTACAATACCTCATTCCAAACTCCAGTTATCGTCTGGAAACCATGATGTGGACCGACCGACGGACCGACCGACCGACCGACCGACCAACCGACCGACAAGCTGACTCCTATATACCCCCCCTAAACTTCGTTTGTGGGGGTATAATGACCCCTATATTTTTATGCAGAGGGTCACAAATGACCCCCAAAAAAATCTAGTCTGGCAGAAACACTGATTAATAATAATATTAAGTTAATCTTTCACGATCTGAAGCAGTGATTTTTCACCTTAAATTTATTATAACAGAGGCCTATAAATGGAAATTTTCTTTAAAATTGTGCAGTTTTTCCAAAAATCAAACCTTACATCAGCTTTTTACTTCCCAAATTTTAGTGGTAACTTTTCCAAAAATAACAGTAAGTGGCTAAAAGCCACTGTGGAGATAAATAACTTAATAAGGCACAGTTAGAACAATAAATATTGTTTTATAAAGAATATTTTAGATTTAAAAAAAAAAAAGTAATCATATTTACCTCTTTTGAGGCTGTTTCTCAAGCGGGCTGATGATTGGTTCTGTGTAACTCATGGTGCCTGGCTTTGGAGGAGGTGAGGTCGCAATATGTGTGGAACCAGCCATTTCTTCTTTCTGCTTGAGCAATGCCATGCGTCGCTCCATCCTTTGTAGACGACATTGTAACTAATCAAAGGAAATGTAAATTAATAATTTATTTGTTTTATAACTTCCCTGCTAGTTACTGTGACATAGAATTTAGATAAAATAACTATTAAAAGGATAAATAATAATATGTCGCATAAATATAATTATTTAAAGTTTAGTGGTTTTTTACAAAAGAAAGCTCCTACAAACCTTATTTTTTTAAATAAAAATAGTCTTCTGTACTATATAATAATATAGATGACTGCCACTTTTCCAAGTATTTTCAAAGATACCACCACTTCAAAGTGAATTCCTTCAAAGTGAATTCCATCAAAAAACCTCATTTCAACCTCATGTGCCATCATAATTTTGTTGTGTGACATAAACACATAAGAGGCTGAGCACATGTTATAAGAAACTTAAGACATTATGTCATGCACAGGATGCCATATTTATGTACATGTATGCCCAAGTAATAACTAATAATATATAAAAAAGTGACCAAGTATAGGTGTCCCATACATGTATGATTTTGTTTCTCTTCCCTAACTTGAATATTTTACACACAAATTAACTTATTAAGAATATAATTAAGAAAACTGGACAGGGATTATGTGACTGTCATTATTAGTAATATTACAGCAAACTTCAGAGTATTATTATGTAAATTCTCATTCTTTTGTAGGAATATAAACCACTTGATCCACCTACCCCCTGCAGTTGCCCTGCTCCCTATGGTACCCAGAGCAGTTCAGTACAGCCATAGTTTGCATTGAACATGTCTAGTTTTTTCAGCAACATTTCTGCAATTTTATATGCAGGCATATCTACATCCCTGCTGGTGGTTTGACTTAGAGACACTGCTTGTGATTCAAACAAAAATGAACAAAACACCTCAAGTCAAGTGCACAACAGACTCAATAATCATTCTATTATATTACAACCCTGGAATCTACAGAAGCCAAAAGATTACACCTTTGTTATTACAATTTTTCACAGGAACTTGAAATTCTATCAATATTAATGATAATATCCAAAATATACCCCCTATACAGTAGAAATAAACACAAGGAATGAAACACCTTTTCCCCACCCCAACATAATTTATGCCGAACAAATCAACAAAACAACCGATCAAAATAATCTATTGGGCCATTTCGATAAACAATACATAAATGCATCAAATACCACCGATAATTTTTTTAAATTGCGTAGGTGTGTAGGAATAATTCAACATTTTCTTATTATCTCCCGCGATCTGAGTTTGTCGCCGACTCCATTCCGTGACGTCAATGGATTTTGCTTCGAGGAGAATAATATTTATTAAAATTATTTTTAATAATTTTTACTACATTATGGGTGTGGTAAGTTTTTATATGCTTAATTAGTTAATATAGAATTTCTAACTATTTAAAAATTACATACAAAATTTTGTGTAAAGGAAAAACCTAATGTGAAATCCATACGATTGATTAAATCTTAGAAAAACAGACCAAACACAACAATTTAACTATGTTATCTATTTCAATTACACAGTAGTTTACTCAACACAATACAAGTTAACACATATTTGACAGTGCATGAGAACAAAGAAGTATGAATGCCACATGTACACAAAGAACTGATAAATTAACACATCAATATGATCAGATAAACTAAGGCTTTATTTCACATGTATAAACACAAACCTGAATTTTCTCTAAATCACCTTTGGTACCATAAAAACACTTTCTTAATCCAAACGTGAATTTCCTAGGAGCTAAAACTTCAGTCATTTTCAAATTAACACATAAAGAAACACAAAATTAGATTAACTGGTCAAAACTTGAACAAAAGCAGACGCATGCCGATCGATGACAATATTTTGGTCACATGACTTCCATGTGATCTCCATGATATGAGAGGCTATTTTTGATTGGGCAGACAACCGCAGACTGTCTCAACGAAAAACATTCAAATTTAAAAAGTAAAAATAGAAATAATACATACCGCATTATTCTCTGCTTTTAATGTTTTAATAGTTTTATCCTTTTGACTAATGACATCCTGTTGTTGTTGTATCAAATCCATGTGAACACAGACGAGATCTTTCAACTGTTTCGTTTCAGACGACAACTCCAGCGTTCCTGAAGAATTTGACATTTTACGAGTTCTGTTTTCTTTTCCCATATTGTTTTCAATTTTGGACAAGGTATCACTTTGTTTTTCCTTAGCTTTAAGCGCGTCTATTTCGGCTTGCTTTAAACTTTCTTGAATTGCCAACGCCAAATCTGGGTCATATTCACCGTCTACAGTAGCTGCACTTTTTGTTAATCTTCTACGTTGTGTCGTTGGTGGTACATGTGATCGTGTCTTTGAATTAAAGAGCATGTTTGGATATGACGATCTACCAGTCATTTATACCGATATGCTTTAAATCCGTTATATTCTTTCAAAAGTTTGCAGAATTCTGTTTAAATTTCAAATCCGCCATTCCACCGACGAAAATATGCAAATGAGGTCACCGGAAGTGGTATTTTCCAATTTCTTTCATCCGCGACAATAATATCGATATGCGGGACTTCAATATTCAATGTCAGTAAAAACAAATTAGCTGTATAATATTGTGCTGTGTGTGGTAAACTATATTTAAAGTTATAATATAAACACATATTTTTTGTCTCACATGCATATTTTATTAAACAAACAAAAATATTAATAAAAAATGATTAAGAAGTACATGTAGATCTATGTGTCAAAATTTAATCAATAACATGTACACTGTACCGGATATTTATTTATTTATTGCAAAACGCAACGCAGGTCAACGGGTCATGTCAATTATACTATACCCGAATTAGATGTTTTGTAATATCTATAAATAACACTTTTACGTGTATACATAAATATATTATCTGATATATTTCAAAATCTAAGGTTGGTAATATACATGTAATATAACTTATAAGATAGTTTATTTTCGAATTCAGTCATTTATTTTGAGCAGTAAAGGAATTTAATCAAGGTTATCCGAACGTTCATGTATGTATTATTATATATTTACCTTTAATACTTTAGTTTAACAGTTTCGTGTGGATTTAAAGTCACATTAATATGATTGAAACTAAGCAAATATTAGTTGTGCGCGTGCTGGGGAGTGGTGGGGCGCCGGACAGGAGGAGGAGCATTATTAAACTTTGTTTTCCTTTTTATTGTCACGTTCATGCTATAGGGAGAGTATAATTATGCATGTGATTTCCACATAAACATTATTTCTAGCTGAGGCCAAAAATATACATGCATTTATTTTTTTATAGCTATTTTTGTACCAGTTTATAGTAAAGTTAAAATTCTTGTTTTATGGCACTTTTTACCTACCATTATTTAAATTCAGTACACGTATTACAAATTTAGCAGTATTAGTTTGTGTTTAATGTACTTTTCTCTTGACTAAAACATGATATTTATAGTACCATGAACAATTCTTAATTTTTTCATCCATGAACAATTCTTTTTTCATTAATGCATGCATTTTAGAACTACATGTATCAAAGTCATTTAAATGGTCTATTTGAAAAACTCCGGAATTGATATCTTATATAACTTGTAACAGAAATTTTATAATGATTAAAATTCACAAGCTATCACATCAGTTATTGATTTACTATGAATTAAAAATATAAGCATAAAGATGGATCAATTTTTAAATGTACACTTTTGGTTAAGATCGACATTCAATTTTTATGTTCGGGTTTGTTTACCGTCGTTACACTAATAATTACCATGTAGAGGAGCATGTTAAAGATATTCAACATTCATCCTACTTAAAAGGCCTAACCAAATGCAAAAATGTGTTATTTAATCCAGCAATCTTCCGCAATATTTTTTTTTTGTTCTTAAAATGCATAATGATTTCAAACTCCCATTCTAAATTTTCCATTGTAAACTTTCTGTTATTTTATTATTATCTTTATTATGTTTATATGGTCACAGCATTGCCATGGTTTCAATTTATTAATACGTCACCACTTTAATATGTTTTGTAGTGTTTTGTAATATCACATGCCCAATTGGACCTTGGGGTATCAATAAAAACTTGAAAACTTGATTACTGTTTGGTGTACACCGGCGTTCTTATGGACAAATATTATCATTTTTTAGGTGGAGCCTTGAATCAAGGTTAAAATTTTGTTATCTTTCAATTCATGGAGTCCCACCCTGCTCAGCCCTTGTTACTCTCTGTAACTTTAACCAGTGTAACATCAATATGGCATCTAATTCTATTTTTTTTAATTCTCACCATCTAATTCGATTTTTTTTATTTCACGTGGAAATTTAATCAAACCAAGTTTATGATTGCAATATAATATCCTACTTGTGTTAAAGTGTTAAAGGCTCATGATAATTAACATGGGACCCGGTTCTGATCCACAAGAGTCAACTAAACGGGTGTAAATGATGTTATGATTTCTACTTTGTATTTTATTCCAGCTATATCACAAAAGGAATCAATAAATGGCGACACCGTCTGCCTCTGTAACATGGCGTCTGGAAGGGAATAAACATTATTTTAGCGCAAATGATCAAGTTGCCCCAGTTGTACGAAAAGGGAGGTTCCAGAAAGCCTTAACATGTTATGAAAACGCACATTCAAGTGGAACTTGTGATGAAGAAATTTCGTCTGCTGCTAAAAACGCGGGAACTACTACTTGGAAGCTGGCAAAACTCGCTGTTGATACAGGTATGACACCGCAACCAAACTTGTTAGTGGTATGACACCGCAACCAAACTTTATAGTGGTATGACACCGCAACCAAACTTATAGGTGATTTGACACCAGTTAATGTCGCAACCAAACTTATAAGTGGTATAACACCAGTTAATGTGGAGCCAAACTTATTAGTGGTATGACACCAGTTAAGGTCGAACAAAACTTATAAGTGGTATGACACCAGTTAATATCGCAGCTAAACGTATACGTGGTATGACACCAGTTAATGTCGCAACCAAACTTATTAGTAGTATGACACCAGTTAATATCGCAGCTAAACGTATACGTGGTATGACGCCAGTTAATGTCGCAACCAAACTTATTAGTAGTATGACACCAGTTAATATCGCAGCTAAACGTATACTTGGTATGACGCCAGTTAATGTCGCAACCAAACTTATTAGTAGTATGACACCAGTTAATGTCGCAGCTAAACTTATACGTGGTATGACACCAGTAAATGCCACAACCAAACTTATTAGTAGTATGACACCAGTTAATGTCGCAGCTAAACTTATTAGTGGAATAGCACCAGTTAATGTCGCAACCAAACTTATTAGTGGTATGACACCAGTTAATGTCGCAGCCAAACTTATTAGTGGTATGACACCGCAACAAAACTTATTAGTGGTATGACACCATTTAATATCGCAACCAAACTTAATTATCAGTGGTATGACACCAGTTAATGTCGCAACCAAACTTATAAGTGGTATGACACCAGTTAATGTCGCAGCTAAACTTATACGTGGTATGACACCAGTAAATGCCACAACCAAACTTATTAGTAGTATGACACCAGTTAATGTCGCAGCTAAACTTATTAGTGGAATAGCACCAGTTAATGTCGCAACCAAACTTATTAGTGGTATGACACCAGTTAATGTCGCAGCCAAACTTATTAGTGGTATGACACCAGTTAATGTCGCAGCTAAACTTATTAGTGGAATAGCACCAGTTAATGTCGCAACCAAACTTATTAGTGGTATGACACCAGTTAATGTCGCAGCCAAACTTATTAGTGGTATGACACCAGTTAATGTCGCAACCAAACTTATTAGTGGTATGACACCAGTTAATGCCGCAAACAAACTTATTAGTAGTATGACACCAGTTAATGTCGCAGCTAAACTTATTAGTGGTATGACACCAGTTAATGTCGCAACCAAACTTATTAGTGGTATGACACCAGTTAATGTCGCAAACAAACTTATTTATTAGAAATTACTGTTTATTATTATAATTAATCAATGCATGTAGCTTTTCGGCCCTTTCCGTTAGTCTTCGGATAAGAACATTATTTTTTTTCATATTTTGTTATTTCTAATTGTTACTAAGTTTTAAGAAACGCGTCCGTTTCTCGTTACAGGAGAAAAATGGCCTGTTATTAAGCTCTATTTCAAACAGTCGTTAAAGTATCTTAATCACGCATACAGGACCGGAAGCAGTTGCGGAAAGCCGACAGAATGGTTGGACAATATCATTGCTCAATGCAGGTATGTAGAATTTGAAAGATAAAATTATAAAAATCAAATACTGTCCATACCATGCCGATCATGTCCTTTTACAGACAGGTGGTCTTTATTTAGAGGTTACTTTGTTCTTTATAATCGATGAAGGGCTGTCCCAGAGCGACCTTTATACACATGTATAAAGAGGTGGTCTTCCAAACAGGTTTGACTGCATTTTTATATACCGGTATATATTACACGTGTTTCAATAAGTCTTTTTTTTGTTTCAGGAGTTGCTGGGAGGAAATTGGAAAAGCAACAGAATCTTTAAAAGCGCTTGATGTGGAAGACCGAATTATAACGATACGGGAATGTATAGACTTTATCCCGGTCATAGATATGAAAGCTGAATGTTTCTTAGCAATTGCCGGTACGTAAGCATATAAACATCTTTAAATACTCTATCCATTCATAATTTGGCACCAGTGCGTGAGTATATCCGCGATGTTAATGTTAATAAAAGACATAACAAGAAAAGCATTGATGCAAAGCATCAAAGGGCGTCCATGCAAGAAATGCAGCAAGTGAAGATGAACTTGTAGACATCTGATGACCAGATATTCTTCTAAACTTTTCAATGGTTATAATTGTTTTGTACCAGAATTGTATAATATTTATGATAGGGCGGACGAAAGACATTGTTCAACATGAACTTTGGTAGGCAGGCTAGAGATTAGAATATTATTTTTTTCCCTAGGAACTTGAAATTCTATTAATATTAACGATAATATCCAAAATATACAGGTCTATAATATCCAAAGTGCAAATTAGTTGTTTGAATATGTTTCATTTTTCATATTTCATTTCCTGCAAAGTTCGTTATTTATACCTATAGCGCTACACGAATGACCGCTTCGTTAGAACTAAAATTCCTTCTTTAAATAGATTTTCGGACTTTCACAATGTTAAGGTCATCATTCTATTTATAGGTACAGCAATACACAATAACCCACTGTGTGTACTACAAAATGATTAATAAAAAAAACCACGAAGAGCGCGATTAATTGACGGATAAGATAATTTCATTTGAATATGTTTGCATTGCGAAATTCTCCAGTTCGCTATTCATTGTTCGCGACATTTCATTTTTGATAATCAAACACCCTCATACCAATCGGAATGATCGGCTATTATGACCGACGAAAAGGCCCGAGAAGTTGCTTGTTGCCCTTTCACAAAATCTGATTTCATTCCATAAGGGGCGTCGCGCTTCGGCGCGGACGCCAATAAGGCGGCAGAGACAGGTGCATTGCCCAGTGGTATACTGTCCGTCATTACAAGTTCGATCCTCAAGTACTCAGACCACGGATTTGCCCAGACATATATAACAATACCATGCATATTGTGAAGTTAAGAGTGGCACCAACGAGTTTTGTAAAATCACTCAAGGATGTTCAATGCATGCAGTAAATGATATAAATAATATATTGAGTCACTTAAAAAAACGGAATTCCTAATGAGCGCCCAAAATGACCAAATTGAAAATGTTGCAGGCTCGGTTTGATTAAGCCTGCTCATGCATGGCGGTACTAGAAAGTGCAAGCTACCGTCCACTCCCCTTTAAGCACCGTCTTAAGCAGAGTTCAACATTTAAACCGACAAACACACCGATTTCACTATTCAGTCTATAAAATAGTCGTTTCATTTTTACTTTGTTCGCCAAGAATAAATATCCCTTCCAAAAGACAGCCGACGCAAACTGGTATTGTTTTTACTTTAATAGTTTTCTGTATTTTAATAACAGAGTTTCATTTTCACCGTGGAGTGAAAGCTGTAGAAGTCGGAGATTATAAGAAATGTTTATGTAACATGCACGATTGTTATTTTCCTCTGGCTGAAGCGTTGAAATATGCTCGTGGGGACGAGGTGATAGTGAAGGAACACTCAGTACTGGAGAGTGACGTCAGAGTTAACACGGCATTAGCTGAATCTATGCAGTCTAGACAGACAGGTAAAAACAGCAGAAGAATTCCGAATTTCGTTACCTTTGTTGTTGTTGTTGTTTTGTGTGTGTTTTTTTTAAAAATCTTATTAGGTGTATTATAAAGATCTCTGCTTTTATCGCAATTTTGCACTGAAATTGTTTGTGTTTTCATTTAGACTTTTTCTTAGGCCTGCTTAGATTGCAAATGCATATATATATAAACATAGGCCTTAATTTGATGATATTATTTAGTTTTTAATTACAATTTTCTTGTTACATGGATTATAAAGTTTTCTGCTTTTTACGGCAGTAAGACATTTTGCACGGAATCGATGTTTTTTTTGTTTTCAGTGAGACTTTCTACTTATGTCTCATTTATTAGCATATATACATGTATATATTTGTACATGTAAAACAAAGCAGTAATTGCTTTCCAGAAATAAGATCTTATTTGTGAAAAAATTTCCATGTTTTAATTTCAAGGTGATATTTTACTTGATAAAGTGCTGAAAGAGGAAGAGACGCTCAATATGGACATGATATGGGAAGTGATGGACTGGTACAAGAACGCTATTTTGAGGGTATGACGTCATAGTTAATTTAGACCCTTGTGACACCCGAAAAAAACACACTAAAATGTGTCCTATTTCGCTCTGAAATTATTATATCTGTTGTGACACTCTTTTATTTTACGCTTCCTTGTAAAGAACCGGTATTTCCTCTTATTAACTTTTCTTATTTTGCTGGAACACCACATTTCTTTACATATACATTTATAAATAATATTATTTTATTTCAGGCACGTGACGTGGACATGAAACAAGAAGCCATAGCTCTATACAAAATAGGCATCGTTTATGATAAAGTTTTTAAACTGAAATTCCGGGCGAAAACTTACCTGAAAAAATCTCTTGAACTTGCCCAGTCAATGACACCACGAATTTTTACCTCTGAAGGTAAGTTAGGAAAACCTGGACTTAAAATGACTTATCTTTTGTCCCAGTGAAAATAAATGATGATTTTATGTCTAAGGAACGTTAAGGTGTTTTTTTTCTCTGATTAATTTGTTTTTTAATCTCTTTTTCTATGAAACATGACAATATAGTTTGTTTTATTTTGGGTTTTACGTCACATCGACACATTATAGGTCTTATCGCGACATTCCAGCTTTACTGGTGGAGGAAGACCTCAGGTGCCCTGCCGTACATTATTTCAGGCACGAACAGGTACCTGAGTAGAACCACCGACGATACGTAAGCTAGCTGGATAGCTTCCTCACATGAAAGAATCCAAAGTCCCTGTCGGGATTCGAACCCACAGAGGTGAGGGGCAAGTGGTTTGAAGACAACGACCACTCGGCCACGGACGCCCATGACAATATAGAGTTTTCTAATATTTCAACGGCCTTGCTGTTCATTTTAAAATTTTTGTCATATGTGTCTAGCCCTTGGTGGCAATTCCATATCATTGCTGGCATTTCCGTACCCTTGTAAATAATTCTATACCCTTGCTGGTATTTCTGTACCCTTGTTGGTGAATCCATATCCTTGTTTGATATTTTCCATACCTAGATTTGTCTCCAATAGCTGCTAGTATCTGTTCTGCAATCCGTCTGCCATTCATATTTATTTGTTTCTTCCAACATTAGTTATTTTGCAATCCTTGTTAAAACAATAATTGTTTGGGACAACTTTTTGCTTGAACGTCGTCTTTATTTGTGTTCGTAGTTCGTGGTTTGTCTAAAATCCCCAGCGTTAGTGTCCCGAATGTTTAAATAATATTTCAAAATTGAAGTTTTCGTGTTTTTCGTGATATGCTTAGATCTGCATGAACATGAGAACTTGGTTTTATTTTTTCATTTCAAATGGTGTAGCATAAAATAAATGCTTAGACATTTAAAATTATTTTTTATTTATTTTTAGCTTCGGTATCCAGATATGTAATCAATTCTGGAAAGGACCAAAAAAAACCGTTTAATGAAGGAAAAAGAACAAAAAGGGAAAGACGAGGAAAAAACTGAAACCGGAAATAGATGAAATTGACAAACACGACGGTGATACCGTTCTAGAATTTCTTAGATTTGTTTACAAGAAATACCCACGAAAGAATGCAAGTCATAAATTAGATATATCCGATGAAACAAAGGCGCTAGAGTTTGATCAGAAGTACAAATTACTTCAGAAAGCGGTGATCCACTTTCACCCAGATAGGGTGATAGCTGATGAAGAGGGTATGGAAGCAAAACTGCTGAGTGAAGAAATTACAAAACGCCTTACAAAAAGGTATGAGAACATAAAATCCCAGAAATAACCACAAGGCCATGGCGAGCAAATTGAGAAGAAAAAAAAAAACATGTATGCTTAAGTATTTGAAAGCTTCTGCTTTAAGGAAAAATATCGTATTCCTTCAAAGTCCAAATAGTTTTAAGGAAATCTTGGCGGACTCTTTACTTTCGTTAGTTTATTTGATTTACACCAAATTTAATCTAACCAGCGACAAAACTGTCAGATTAAATGAACTTAATCCATTGTAAAATCATTAAGTCAGCAGATTCTCTAATTTGTTTTTATCCTTTTAACTTTGTTTATGTGATAGTGTTGTTTTTTTTTATTATTTAATTATTTTTATTAACGTTAAATATTATCTTATTTGATAATTTGTTACTTCTGTTAATTTTCTTTTAAGTTTTTTTTAAATATCAAGAACGTTAATTCTTTAGAAGACATAGACCTTTGAGTATTTGTTTATACGTGATTTCATGTTTATTATTGCTGTTATATAATCGCACGGATTTATATTATATTTAATATAAATCCGTGATAATCGTTAAAACGTTACGAATGTTTTATCAAATAGATCTACATTCTAATTTGTTATTGTTTTATACATTGATTTTTAAAATGTTTAATGAATATATACAGATGTATATCATGTATATTTATTGTTTTATTGGAAGACAGACACACCGTAGGGAACGTGTTACAGTATCGCGTTTTTCGGTTACAGTATAGAATTTTCAAGATGGAGGATTATTTATGGGAAAAGAGGTAGGTGATTTTTATTCCGATCCATACTACAAGTAGTTTAGTTTCTAAAAGATGTCTTTGTGCTTTGCTTGTAAGGAACTGAATCCGGTATCTAGTCATATATTTCTTCAGACTCTGCACCGCAGATTTATCGCTATATTGTCTTATAATTATGCAGATTTGACAGTTTGAAAATTTGAATCGAGAGACCAAGCATTTTTCTCCAATTTCGACATTATTTATGCATGCCTGGAAAAAGTAAATCTGCAAAACGTTAGTCCTTTATGTTAGGAAACGTTTATAAAAGTAAATGACCAGTTGAACCTATTTTCCTGTTCGTTAAATGCGTTTGAAAAAATAAACAATGTTACAGTATAGAGCGAAGTGATTTGTGCAGGGTTACAGCATAGACCTAGCGATTTTTATCCGATTTTGTTACAGTTTATACCCAGATTTCGGTTACAGTTTAGACTTCGATATTTTCTATATATACTAGGTAAAATGTATGAATGTTACATAGAATTTTAAATCTCCGTGAGTTTATTGGCCCGATGGCTATAATTCGTCCGTCTGTCGCACAAAAGTGTGTGCAATCTCATCCGCTCAGTAAATACTTGACATCCTGTATAGCAGTTTTCATGTTTCTGAAAAAGAAAATAATATTGAAAGTTATAGAGTATAAATTAAGGTCAGACAATTACAATATCTAGTCCAGTGAGCCTGATGGAGGTACATAATAGTGGCAGAGTCGGGATAAGGCCGTCGACTTCAAATCATCTTTCATTTACTGCAGCTGTAGTTGAAATCCAATCATGACTTTTGATTCTTTGTATGTGAGGAATCTATCAAGCTAATTTACGGAAGGTCGGTGGTTCTAGTCAGGTGCCCGCTCGTGTCTGAAATGTTTCACAAAGGGCATCTGGGGTCTTTCTTTACACTAAAGCAGGAATGTTTTCACATGACCTCAGTGTCGTTGAAACTTAAAATCCAAGAAAGCCAAACGTAACAAACCCTTTTAAATACTTACAAAATACATTATGGTAGATGGAAATTCCAACTTAAAATAAAATTTAAGGTTGCAGTATTGCTCACTTAAATACTGTTTAATAATTCTGAGGGTATTGCCTGCTTGTTAATTGTGTCTTTTGACAGCTTACCTATGGTATGCAGGCTTCATAACCTCCGATCCCCTCTCAAAATTTCATTTTATTTAGTTTCACTCATTATATTCTCGTTTAGGGCACACGCAATTTTTAACCTGGGGGTAATATGCCGCTTTTCATAGAATGGCAATAACGTGTCACATTGAATGTTCCATGATAACCGCCATATGAACACATCCACAGATGTTAAAAAGTCTTAACTGTACCAGTTCATGTTTAATGTGAATTCTGCTGAAGCCGGTGCTAGCAGGCGTGGACGGTAGCTTGCAGTTACCACTACCGTCCATGAACAGATTTCTGCAACATTTTCATGTTTTCCGTGTTGAACTTCTATTAAGGATTCATTTTTTTCTATTTTATTACTAATAGGCATTATTATAATGTGTAATGAAATCAAGCAATAATCTTTCTTCTCAGCAATAATCTTTCTTCTCTCAATACAATTCGATAAAAGTTACTGTTGTTGTCGTGAAAACAGTCCTTACTTAGGACATTACTTATTCTGCAAAAAGTCTCAATCTGAATTTTAAAGTAAGAAAAATAGCAAATTATAACTTTACTGCTGAAGAAAAAAAGTAATACAACCTTTCAAGAATGTATTAAATAGAAAGGTATGAGTCATTTCATAAAAATAATGGATACACGAACTTTGTTTGAAAGTTGGCAAGTATCTAAACTGTTACCGAAATCTGGGTATAAACTGTAACAAAGTTGGATCAAAGTCGCTAGGTCTATGCTGTAACCCTTCAAAATTAACCTCGCTCTATACTGTAACATTGTTTATTTTTTCAAACGCATTTTACCAACAGGAAAATAGGTTCAACTGGTCATTTACTTTTATAAACGTTTCTAAACACAAAGGACTAACGTTTTGTAGATTTACTTTATCTAGGCATGCTTAAATAATGTCGGAATGGGAGAAAAATGCGTTGGTCTCTCGATTCAAATTTTTAAACCGTCAAATCTGCACATTTATGAGACAAAATAGAGATAAATCTGCGGTGCAGGGTCTGAAGAAATATATGACTAGATATCGGATTCTGTTCCTTACAAGCAAAGCACAAAAACATCTTTTAGAAACTAAACTACTTGTAGTATGGACCTGAATAAAAATCACCTACCTCTCTTCCCATAAATAACCCTCCATCTTGAAAATTCTATACTGTAACCGAAAAACGCGATACTGTAACACGTTCCCTACGGTGAGACAAGTTTTTCCATTTTTCCAGTTGTTAAAAAATATATTTTTGAATAAAAATACGTTTTTATGAACAATTTTGTTTTCGTTATTTATCTTCACATGCAGGATAAATAGGCAAACATTTTACATATCCTTTAATTGCAACATAGAATATGTTGTTAATATCAAGACTGAGCCATCATAAAGCGGACAAGAAACAGCGAGCTGTACTTTTGTAAACCTCGACCTCCGACATATTATTTTACTCGTCGAGGTGCATTTATGTTTTGCTGTTGCAAGTAACAGTGACCTTGACCTTTTAACCTGGCTTATCATTGAAAGATGAAAATATCAGAAAAGACCTTGCCGTGAATGAGATTCCATCTCGAGACATTCTGTTTACGATTCGCAATCGCAGTGGTGGTGGTAGTTGTGGTTTAAAAAACAAGAGGGCCATGATGGCCCTAGATCGCTCACCTGAATTATCAAACTCATCCAAACAATTACCTAGACAAGCATTCTGACCAAGTCTCATGACAGGTGAGTCAAAAATGTGACCACTACAGTGTTAACAAGGATTATCCATATTTGAGCAGTGCGACCTAGTTTTTTACCCAGGTGACACATATTCAAACTTGACCTAGAAATCATCAAAACAAACTTTCAGACCAATTTCCAGGATACTTGGATCAAAACAGTAGCAACTAGAGTGTTAACAAGATTTTTCTATTTTTAGCTCCGGTGACCTAGTTTCACATGCGATTTCGAACTCATCCAAGCAATTACCTAGACAAACATCCTGACCAAGTTTGATGATAATTGAGTCGAAAATGTGACCACTAGAATGTTAACAAGGTTTTTCCATATTTGGGCGGTGTGACCTAGTTTTTCATCCAAGATGACCCATGTTCGATCTTGACTTAGAAATCATCAAAACAAACTTTCAGACCAATTAACAGAATATTTGGATCACAACAGTAGCCACTAGAGTGTTAACAAGATTTTTTCTATTTTTTAGCTCCTGTGACCTAGTTTTTCATCCGAAATGTCCCATGTTCGATTTATTCCCAGCAATGACCTAGACAAGTTTCCTGACCAAGTTTGATGACAATTGAGTCAAAATTGTGACCACTAGAGTGTTAACAAGGTTTTTCTATTTTTAGCTCCTGTGACCTAGTTTTTCATCCGAGATGACCCATGTTCGAACTCATCCGAGCTATCACCTAGACAAGCATCTTGATCAAGTTTGATGATGATTGATGCAAAAATGTGACCGCTAAAGTGTTAACAAGGTTTTTCTATTTTTAGCTCTGGTGACCTACTTTTTCATCCGAGATGACCCATGTTCGAACTCATCCAAGCTATCAACTAGATAAGCATCCTGACCAAGTTTGATGATGATTGATGCAAAAATGTGACCGCTAGAGTGTTCACAAGGTTTTTCTATTTATAGCTCCGGTGACCTAGTTTTTCATCCGAGATGACCCATATTCGAACTCATCCGAGCTATTATCTAAACAAGCATCCTGACAAAGTTGATGATGATTGGGTCAAAAATGTGACCACTAGAGTGTTCACAAGGTTTTTCTATTTTTAGCTCCTGTGACCTAGTTTTTCATCAGAGATGACCCATGTTCGAACTCATCCAAGCAATTGACTAGACAAGCATTCTGACCAAGTTTGATGATGATTGGTTCAAAAATGTGACCACTAGAGTGTTCACAAGGTTTTTCTATTTATAGCTCCTGTGACCTACTTTTTCATCCGAGATGACCCATGTTCGAACTCATCCAAGCTATCACCTAGACAAACATCCTGACCAAGTTTGATGATGATTGGGTCAAAAATGTGACCTCTAGAGTGTTCACAAGGTTTTTCTATTTTTAGCTCTTGTGACCTAGTTTTTCATCCGAGATGACCCATGTTCGAACTCATCCGAGCTTTCAACTAGATAAGCATCCTGACCAAGTTTGATGATGATTGAGGCAAAAATGCGACCGCTAGAGTGTTCACAAGTAATTGTGGACGGCCGGACGGACGACGGACATTCACCGATCCTAAAAGCTCACCCTGAGCAAGCTCAGGTGAGCTAAAAAAAGATGTTGGTACTTTTCCACAGTAAGCCGCTTTAAATTAACAAAAACACAGTTCAGCTGTCACAGGTAGTACTTACAGTTATGAAGGTAGGTTTGCACTCTACCGTAACACCTGCAAATCTTAGAACTATAGGCCCGTGTTCTCTAGTAATTGACCTGACAAACATTAGAGGCCAAGGCCATGACGATAGTGACCTTTGACATAAAAACCGATTGGAGGCCATCTACTTGTCATGGTTAAATTCCACACTAAATCTAAGAACTTTTCTAGTTAATTGTCAAACAAAGAAGTGTTGAGGCATTACATGGGCGGACAAAGAACCACCCCATCACAGCATGCTCCCCCTTTTAAGTTAAGACATAAAAAGAAAACAAACATATTTTATAAACATATAATAATTTATTGCTAAGAAATCGCCAAAATAATAAATGCATAGTTTTTTCCATACATGTATTATGACTATATAAACACATATATTATCACAATGATTTATCCAAATTACATTCAAGTTTAATGTTTCAACACTAAATCTCGACATTTACTTTGATGTTGAAGGTTGCATTATTTTTTAACTTTCTACATGTCTGAAGGCTCCCATGTTGGAAGTGTACTGCCACGTTGTATAAGAGATGTTTTAATATTCCACTTACTGCATTCGAGGGCTTATAATGCAGAAATATACAGACTGTATTTCTGTGCTGCATTCAAATTTGAAATAAAGAAGTATCACTGACTACACTTTGTAAGAAACCAAAAGTTGTTAAATTTATACACAATATACTAGAATTTTTATGAGAATGAAAATGTTTTCTAGCTTTTTTGAAGGGCATATTATTTTTCAGTAATTTGGACTGATACACGCTTAATGAAGAGAAATGGAAATCAACCAACATGCAATGAACTTGTGCCCTCTAAAAATGCTACAGTAGTGGACTTCCTGTTTTGTAGTCTTTCAAAGTTTGCTTCTAAAACAGTATATTAAATGTACAATGTACCATAGACCTTAATTGACAATAAAGGTCCGTGAATGTACAAAGTATATTAAAAGTAAAATATATAAATAATTAATATCCATGCTCCAAAAAAATGTTAAAAGAGCCATGAATATGTTTTCAATGAACTCCTGTTTTGATGTCTTCCAAAGTTTGCTTCTAAAAAGTATATAATGATTTATAGTCAAAGAGTTATGGATTTGAACATGTAGTAGAAATATTACAATATACAATAATTACATTGTCAAATGAACTGTCTCAGCTCCTCTAATGAAAACAAAGTTTTACATAAATACAAAACTTATATAATTTCATTCCAAATAAAAAAACTCAAAAATTAATGTCGGATATAAATGAAACAATAGTATCTATGCAAGCCTGAAAATTGGCAAATAGATTTAATGGGCATTTAAAGACACAGACATACACATCTTAGAAGCCAAAATATTATCTTGATATTGTAGAATCAAATTGAATTGCTGAAATATGAAACAAACCACTATATTTCAATACTGGTATGTTATTTTGATCTTCGATATCCCTGAATTGGTACAATAAAAATAACGGGTTTCTCATAGAAATTTAGTAGATATAAGTGAATAATATGTCTTTTTTAACCTAAAATTAATGTCAGTTTCACATCAAACTGGTTTTTTTAGTATCATTCAAAAGTGTTTTTTTTAATGTACTAGAAAAGCTATCTTTGTTATTAGAAAATCAAACTTGAAATTATATTTGTCTGTAGTTTTTGCATCAACCTTGTTAAAGTGATGGTGTAAAAAAGTGCACATAATTATAATTCTTACTTATATCATTAGTTGTTGGCTGAATGGCCACATTTACACTCTCTAAGGGATAAAATGGCTGTTTTCCAGCTTCACTGGTCAAGGTAGACCTCAAAGTCCCCTCTGTGGAACAAGAATGCACATATTGTCACCTTAGTGCTGTAAAAGGTTAACTCCTATTGAATTTCTAATAAAGTTGGCCCATTACTGCACTAAGGTGATGATATTGTATAAAAAACTTTCTCATACTTTGAAGGTTTTAAACCTGCAACAATTAGGTTTCTGTGATTCAACATTTAGTGACAACAAAAGTTTGGCCATGGAGGGGCTCAAAACTAATCAAATCATAGAGTTGTGTTATAGCTGAGTATTGCACAAAATCTGGTTATAGTTTATAATCATCACAGATGATTTTTATCATTTATATTCATAACATTACAAAATGTTTGTTTGTCCGTCTGTTTGTTTGTCTGGTTTCATGCCGGTTTTTAACACGTTTTCTGGCTCATCTTTGCAGTCATCCAGTTAACCAGCTTTTCTGGATAACTAACCAGTAATTATGAATTTCACACAGCAAGTGACTAACTACTTATCGAACATTATTGCTAGAAAATAAGAAAAATAATCACAAGTTTTATTTGAGTCTTGTATTGTTAACTCCCTTAATATAAATCATGTTCAAATAGAATAAATAAACGGTTATAAAAAGAATTTCTCAGACAAGGCGTGTCTTGTTTCATGTCACTGATTTAGCATTTATTCAAATACATAATAAACTTTCATACATATATATATATAAAAATCACAATATAAAAGTAGCAAAATTTCATGATGTTATATATAATTTATAACATACAAAATGCTCGCTTAACAATCACATGATGATTACCATGGACACCTAAAATAATTACAAACATGCAAAACAAAAATTAGAAAATAATAATAACATAACAACATGTAAAACTAACTAGTTTACTGTACATCAGTCGTCAGCTTGGTGCAATAAAGGATTAATTTCTTATATAATTTCATAGGAGTTAAACTGTTACTGCACAGAGGTGCATGATTCTCACCTCAGTGCAGTAAAAGCGCAAGTCCTTCTTAATTTAATAGGAGTTACCCCGTTATTGAACTAAGGTGACGAACATTTTGTACGTTTTGGTCTTTGACCAATTTCTGTCCAGGATATATAGCATAAAATATACATAAAAACAGTTCATATTATATTTGTTTCCATAGAAATGAAGGCACTAAATGATAAAGTAAACTTAGGCATATTGTTTATTTCAGGCTAGAAATTTTATTTTCTTTGCATAAATTTTAAAAACTAAAATGGAAAACTATTTTGCAAGAACATAAAATTAAAAAAAATTAACATCAAGAAACACTTTCAATTGAAAACAAAAACAAAACAAAAAAATGTGTCATTATTAGGCCAAATATTCATTTTGTTTATGTTAAATTACCTCTTAAACCAGAATTCCATAAACAAAACAGCTGTTTTAAAGAAAAACTTCCATTTTTATTTTCCAGGTCAGTGTAAACTTTAACTTTTTGTTGATCATGTGAATTTATAGTTCAAATAAATAAAAAAAAACTAATGAACTAATGGCACATGTGAGAGGGGATGATTTAATTATACTACAATAATGTGAATGGAGCATTTCTTTTGAAGACTGCATATGATGATGTAAATATATACATGTATGTATATATATATATACAGTAAATACAAAATATCAATGAATCAATGTAAAAACATGTGTTTATCCGCTGATGAAATAATTAAGATACTAAAGATATTAAAATACTGTAACATAAACTAGGACCTTGCAATGATAATATGAACCTTTCAACTGCTGGACGTTGATTAAAGTGCTCAGTCTCTTGGCATCGGTATAGAGCCAGGCCAGCCTGCACATCCATGCAGTCTGACCAGGCTCAATACTGTTGGTAACTCAATTTTTGTATTTAATAATAATATCCCTTAAAACTTCAACTGGGCTATTCAAAATTCAAAGCTTGTACTGCTGGCATAGATAAGTCATTATTGCTCCTAGCGTATAAAGTTCTTGAATATGATTTTATGAATTTTCATTGTATTCATATGAATTTTCATTGTATTCATGAGCTTCAGTAAATTTATGATACAAATACTATATATGGGGATGGAGTAATTTCTGATTTCATGAATTTTCATTGTATTCATGACCTTTAAGTGAATTTATGATAAAAATAATATACAATGGGTAAAGGAGTTTATGATTTCATGAATTTTCATAGCATTCATGAGCTTAAGTGAATTTATGATACAAATACTACATATGGGGGTGGAGGAGTTTTATGATTTCATGAATTTTCACTTCATTCATGAAAATGTATATATCATGAATTCATGTTGGTTGAGGGGATTTACAATTTCATGAATTTTTATTGTAATCATGAGTTTTGTGTGAATTCATGAGATGTAAATTTATAAAGATGGATTATACAGGGGTCATGTAATTTATGATTAATTCTTGAGAGCTTGAAATTCATGCCTTCTCAATAATAATTATAACTATCTTACGGCAACATTTCAGCAATTCAAAAAAACTTGCAATATATAGGTAGGCTACATGTGTCAATCATTTAAAAGCGCATTCTCATAAATCTTTATATATATTTTCAAAAATCAGCAATATATATTACGAGAAAAAAATCATACAAAACAATTTAAACAACCAAACTTAGTATTCTTTTGAATACACCAAAGATCTACTTTTTATATCAAAACTAAAAAAAAATAATTAAATAGTAAAATTACTTTTCACTTTTTTTTTTTTATTAAAAAACATAACAGAAATGGTCACCTGCCTCCATTCCAATCATGTCAAGTTATTTTCTAAAACAAACAAAATTTCAATCACTTATTAAGACATACATTTAAATACAAATGTATAAAAGTATTACACAGGCCCAGAGCTGTGTATACACAGTCAATGGAAACAGCCTAATTTGTGTATATATGCTACTTCTACATGGTTGCACAACATTCTTAATTTAGACCATTTTTACATGTTATATATCACATTCTATATGGGGGCATAGTTACTGGTACAAGTGCTTTCCTGGGCCCAAGTCTTTGAAATGAAACTGTCATTATCTTCTCTTAAAACATATTTCAAAATTACATTATATTTGCTTAAATCAAAGTCAGATGACTTAGAAGTGCATACAATTCTAGGGTTGATTGCAAAACCGTTGTATCTCTTTCTTTATTTCATTCAAGTTACTGCAGTTTTTCTGTTGTCCCATCTCAAGACTTAAGTTTTATTCTCTTACAATTCTCTCATTATTTTTTATATGATGATTAAGATGAAAAATATTCACTGACTCTAGCATCATAATTTACGTTCAACTTAAAAAAAATACTAAAAAATACCACTATGAAAAAATGACATGTATTTGGATTTTTTTTGATAATTAAAATATAATTATAATATCAGATAAACAAAGATTTGAGCACCTGCAAATCATTAATCATGATATTGTGTATCTCCTTTTCTTAAACATTGTCACATTTTTCTTCAAAACATGTAAAAATAAATACAAGACATGGATATGTTTAAAACATTTGGCATATAAAGATAGAGCTCCCTCTTTACCATACATCAAATTTACATGAAAATCTGGAATTTATTTTAATGAATATCGAGATTTTCAATTTACATGAAAATCTAGAAATTCAATTTACATGAATATTTCGATATTTAATTTATATGAAAATCTAGAATCCAATTTAATTACATAAAAGTCTAAAATTCAAAGAAAAACAAGAATTCAATTTACATGAACATCAAGACATTTAATTTAAATGAATATCTAGAATACAATTTGCATGTAACTCAAAAATACCAGAAGATAAATGATGTCATTATATCATGTCGTTTTAATGTTAAATCAATGGTTTTGTTACATACAAGTGTTACATAATAAATAAAACATGATCACCACCAGGTATCACACTTGCAATACTGAGTTTAATTAACCCTAATGCTGTCACTAGCAATTAACAACATCTGTGGCACAGGGTTTATAAAATTCAGCATTGTTCAAGTTGACATACAGTGTTTTTATGGTATGGTTAACATACATGTGAACTCTCCCACTTTTAGCGGGAGACTCCCACTTTCTGCAGCCATATTTTCAAAGTTTTTTCTTAAAATATGGTGTATTTTCACAAATTAAAGAAATCTCCCTAATTTTGATGTCAAAATTTCCTTCTTTGTTTATTGCAAATTCTAAAATCTCCCTCTTTTGAAGAAAAATCTCCTACTTGATAATCTAAAAAAGTTCACATGTATGGATTAAGGAGAGAGCTCTATCAATACATTATAACTTTATATTCGAGTCTCTTATCAAATCTACATGTAATGATATCTAGAGTCTGGTGCACCAGATTGAACCGGTTTATAATCGCCATTTTGAGCTGCTGGTGTGAGGAAAGCCTGTTCTTCTGGACGTCTTCTGCGGAAAAACCCACACTAAAAATAGAAAATATATGTCATAATGTTACTGACAAAGAAATAGAAAAAATATGTTTACAATGTTAATAATTTTCTTCATTTATAATATATTCTACGTAAGGTTAAAGTAATATGAGAATGTGTTGACAAGAATTAGATGCATAGTACCTTAAAAATTTGTTTTTTCCTACAATCTCTAACAGAAATTTGGTGTTGAGTTAAGGCAGTTATGAAGGCAAGGAGTCACTTTAGACATCCATCGTTATGGTAAATATAAATGGGATTCTCCTTCGACATATCTTTAACAATTCAATACTCACTGCTATGTGTTCAAATTTCATTTTCAATAGAATGGACCTGGTTTGTATTCATAAAATAACTCTAGGACAATTGTTGGGTTTTATATTGCATCAACTCTATAAAGGTCATATGGCAACTTTCCAGCTTTACTGGTGGGGAAAGACCTCAGGCGCCGTGCCCCTCTGTACATTATTTCAGGTACAAACATGCACCTAAGTAAAACTACTGACATTCCGTAAGCTTCCTTACATTAAAGAATCTGTATTTGTAAAATTGTATACTCCAGTGGGAAAAAAGAGCAATCTATGGCAATGGTCAAGTCATAGCTACTAAGTCAATAATAATATACTATGATAAACCTTATTTAAAGTATACTTACCCACCAAAGAAGAACAATAAGTAAGAAAAGAAGAAGTAACCCTGCTGAAACTGCTACTGCGATGATCCATGCCTCTATACCTCTACGTTTAGGATGTAATTTTTCTGGATTTACGTATGTTGTAACCTGAAGTGTAACATCATAATTATAATTTATACATGTACATAATAAATATACCAAGAATAAAATGTTCCAGAATAATGTATTTAACTAAGTATTTTGCACACAGGTTTAGTGATGATTTTGTGCATGGTCAATCTGCATTACTTGGAAATTTACAATCCTTCTTATAGTTTAACTACTTTGTATTTAGCCACTCAAGCATTTCCTGTCCAATTAGTGAACAGTTCAATTAAACTATATACCATGACATATGCTGTAACTTCAATATGTAGAAATTCATTTATCAGATTTGAAAGTGTTGCTTCTATAGTTATAGTCTTCAAATAAATAAAATTGAAAAACTACATAAAAATGTCAAGATATGATAACTTATCTCAATGTTATCTTAGAAATTTTGTTGTTTTCCTTCTTTTAATTTTTCTAATTACTACTTCTGCCAAATCTTACACAAATTTAGTCCCTGTTAACATGCATTCTATCATAGTCATTTTACGTCCAACAAGACATACTTGCGAACATGTCATATTATAATTGCTCCCATACATGCTTATTGGGGCCTGTACCTTTAAACACTATGAAGTACAATACTTACATCAAATGTTGTCTTTGTATAAGTGCCTGTCGCAACTTTCATATTGGTATAAGGCATTGACAAAACCTCTGCTGTACCTTTACTTACAAAGTAAAACGGGGCTGCAAAATTTTTCTAAAAACGAAAAGAAATGAAAAGTTGTAAACTTAAAATTCAGAGTCAAGAACAAAAATTAATACTCTGGGCAATTGCAATGACTGAATGTTGTTCACTGTTGACCCTTACTTACTATGCCAAGTCTGTATAATTGAGGGGGGGAGAGGGGGGAGAGGGGGTGTTATCCTGTGTTAAAATTGGAACTGTTCATTGTTAATGTAAATAATTTTTCTATTTCCAAATTCTTAAATAGACGTCAACCCAAACTTGGCAAATTGGTTTATCCAATCTAAATCGTTGGTTATAACAGATTCACAATGCACCATTGTTCAAAATACAGTGATCAAAGATATAGCAATTATCATTGATATATTTACCATGTGGTAACAACATAAGCCATTTTGTTTGTTTGTTCTAACCAAAATGTTGTTTTTAAAATTTTATCAAAAATATATAAGTTGTTGTTCATTATATATTGTAACAGTAGAAAAGGTAACTTTTGTTGAAATGTTTGAGTTTCTTTTTTTAGTTTACTAATATTTTATTGCATCATATAAATATATATAAATTCTTTCACATCAACATAATTACACAATATACAATTTATATACATTAATTTTTTTACATCAACATAATTACACAACATACAAAAGGATTTGCCCTGTAATAATATTTGAATTATATGATATAACGTAAAATAATAATTTATATAAATTTGTACATTAATTCTTTTACATCAACATAATTACACAACATACAAAATGATTGGCCCTGTAATAATAATGTTTGAATTATATGATTAATACAAAATAAATTAATAAATTACATTTTTTAATTGAAACTGGAGTTGATTTCTATATTCAAACTTACATGATAAAGGTAAATTGTACTTACACTTATTAGAGTGGTCGTCCATACTCTAGATCTTATTTTAATACTAACAGTGTCTTTAGGTTCCATATATCCTATAGTACATTGTACAAACACGCACCCTGCTTTACCAGTTACACACCCCTGTAATATTCATATATACATTTACTTATAATGTGACATAATTTATTAGTTTACTCATTGCAATTATAAAGTAAAACTACAAATGTGGCTTTAGAATGCCCACACATTCCAATGTTTTGTCAGTTAAGGGACATACTGCAGTATGACAACATTGCAGGTGAAAAACAGCAAATCCTTAGTAATAAGTTTTTCTTAAATAAGACAATAACAATGGCTGGATGCGAAGAAACTTTTGTTTGACATTATGCCAATCCGAGTGTAAATGATGAGTGCACTGGTAAAAGTCAAAATAACTTTACATTTTACCATGATAGTGTTCAAAATTATATTTTACTATGCAAAAATCAAATATAATCAATAATCCACAAGTTCCATGGATATTTCTGTAAATGAGACTCCTTTAAAATTTATCAGTAGCATTCAATTTTTTTGAAAGATTGTGGCAATTACTTTTCTATGGTTGATATCACAAAAGATATACCAACAATTTAGATATTCATTTGAAACAATTTTTCTTAGACACAATGTTATTACAATTTCAGATCACTTACGACTCTTTTCAACTCTTTGCTAGATCGTTTTTCCACGTCGCGTTTTTCTACATTATTATCATCATCGCTATCATCAGTTGTCTCCCTTGTATGACGTTTTAATTGATTCTCCGTGCCGACATTTCTCTGTTGAACGATGACGGGATTATTACCGTTGGTATCAGAGTATGTAGTTACCTAAAATAATACATATTGGATTTACTAATCAATATTATTCTTGGCAAAATGAAAGGAAAGTATACTTCAGATAAAACATAAATTAACCATTTACTTTGCTAAATATCTTTAAAAGATGAATCCATCATGTAATATTTTCCATCAAGATTTTATTTTTTCTAAATTTTTTCCATTTTTTTTTTTTAAAGTTTATTGAGTTCATATTAATTCAGAAAGTTCATTCAATTCAGTTGATTTCTTAGTGAACACTGATTCTTTCAGTTAAAGCTATTCTTTTAAGTTTATTGAGTAAAATTATATGAATTCTTCAATTTCATTGAATTCAGTTGATTTCTTCTAGTTCATGATCTTCAAGTTCAAAGGATTCTTTAAATTTATCATGTTGAACAGTTTTACTTAAAACCCGCAGATATACATGTTAATATTTAGAAAAGTTTTCTTTAAGTTCTAGAGTAAATGTGAAGTATTGAAAGAAGTAAAGCATAAAAACACAAATAGCTTAAGTTTGTAATAGTGAAGGAAGAATTAAAAAATAAACATGAGAAACATGAAAAGTACATATAAAATAATAAATAAGATAGATAATAATTCAATAAAGGTATAAATGTGCAGAAAGCATGATATATATGTAAAACTGCAAAAGATAAATATATTCAGTTATGATACAGACAAGAGTGTTTACAAAATTTGATGTGACCACAGACTTACAGTTTCATTTCCATTTTCATCTTCCTAAAGTAAAAATACATTCTAAAAAATAATTACTTTGTCCTCTAAAATTGTGCTATCACTAATTTTGTAAATGTAAAAAGGCAACTCCAAATTACTCTATGATACTAGTTCTTGAATTTTCTTTTATGAAAAAAAAAAAACTTCATAGTATCATACCACTGTAATGAATATTATTATTTGGTTTATAAATATCTTCTTTCCCAAATTCAGGATAAAAGAGCATTTCAAATTTTTTTTACTTCAACTTTCTGACAGTAAGTTCAAGATAACTTGCCTGCACAGAGCCTACAAGCACTTCCTTACAGTCTAACACTACTCTATACTATCTGCTAGAGAATTTTAACATTTTGATACCACCCCACCCCCCTAAATTATAACATTGGAGGATTCCAAATTCTAATCAGGATAAGTTCATTAAACAAATTAAGGGGTGTCTGGATTAACTTAAGAATGATATCTTACCGATGTATTATAAACACGGCAGCTAATATCGGTCCTGGATTCGATAGGCTTGCCAATCAATTCAAGAAACTTCAAATCGGGATTAATTCATTAAACAAATTAATGGGTGTCAGGAATAACTAAAGAATGATATCTTACCGATGTATTATAAACACGGCAGCTAATATCAGTCCTGGACTCGATAGGTTTGTCAATCATTTCAAGAAACTTCAGCCCATTCTCGTCTTCACCGGGCCATTCTATCTTTAACAGACTTGTCTTCACACCACTTGGTCCACGATTCTCTAACTGTAATAAAATAAAACACAAGTAGATGATTATGTCCCTTGTGTTCCTTTAACAATATAATTATGTGAGAGGGCTTCCATCCCTCCTGTGCCATTTGGCAGGACTGTATACAGATATTTATTTAATTTTACCCACCAAATATGGTGCTGTAACAGTCAAATATCATATAAACATTATGAAATATAAATATGTAAGCAGGCATAGTAATGAAATATATTATGTAAGCAGTCAGAGTTAATAATTAAAATATTACTGTGCACTGTTCACTTTTCATTAATCAACATTGTCACGAAAAGTAGGAAATATCCATAAGTTAGGAATGTTAAATGCAATGCCCACATAGACTAGTCCAAGCTTAAATCTTAAGATATAAAATCAACAATTTCATATTTAAATAAGTGTGTACCAGACCTCTCAGGAAGCTATACTTACAACATATTCATGTTCTAACACTGGTCCTATCTCAGCCGAGCCCCTGTATAACCGAACTGCCTTCTCTGAATATATGTACTGTTCTGGCCTTGATGTCCTTCAAATAAAACCATTATAATTATATACTTTTTTATCATAAATTCCTAAGTTCAGGATTCCATTATTTTATGTTCATAATGTAAATGAAATAAGGCATAGTAATCAGATGTCTTCTTTTCATAAATTCAGGATTCAATCTATTAATGCTAATTTAATCAAAACAGTTCAATGTACCCTTTTTTATTTCCAGTAATGTGCCCAAGATTACCTTTCTTATGAAAATATGACTGGAAACTTAACATAAGTGATCTTTCTTGTAGAGTTACTAAAGATGAGACGAGGTAACAAAGGTAGCCTTACCACTTATTGTCATCTCAGTGCAATAACTGGTTAACTCCTATTAAATTTATAAGAACGTAACCCGTCACTGCAATAAGATGTCGTTTTGACATAGAAGTGACCATTTTGGTTAAGTAACAAAATTGTTGAAGTATTTTTACTGGTAGAGCTGGTAAAGCTAACAGAGTGACCCTTCCAGAAGAGTTACCATAGACATTCAATTTCATTAACATATGTGACCTTAATCAAAACGTTGCAAGTGTCTTATACTGTATTTTTTGGGTATGTTTTTTAATCATAATAATGTTATTAACTTACCCTCCAAGTCTTAGATTCGCTCTCTGTTGTATAGGTATGTTTACAAAAACCAAGTTGTTTGACACATCTGTGATGTTCTCTGCATTTGAACTGAAAAAAAAAATAAAGAGAAATTCTTGACACATCATCAAATGAACATTTCATTTTGTAACAACTTATTTTGTGCATAGGCTATTATTGTTAAGATTTAAGATTCAACCTTTTTTATGGTAAATTTCCTAAACATTGTTAAGTCCAAGTATTAAGATGATAGTTCAGTTACACCAAAACCACAAGGGAATTCAATAAATTTGACCTTTGAGGTCAAGGTCATTAATGGGTCATGGTCAAGTTCAATCTAGCCTTCTATCAGTATAATACATTCAGTAAGGTCTACTTAAAGGTCTTGTCTAAAGGGTTGTCATCTTTAAGTATGAAAATAATCCATTAAATAATAAAACATGTGATCAATTTTATTTGGACTTCAAAAATACTGTGACTGCAGCAATAGCTCCAATTTTTCTTTAAAAAAAGTAAAGATTAGAAAAAAATAATACCTGTTAACTTGTAGCTTTAGAATTAACTCAGCAACAGAATCATTGATAGATTTTGGAGTAGCTATCAGTGTAAAGTTGGTCTGCAAATATAAATAAACAGTTTACTCAGCCAGGAAAATATGATTATACATGTACATGTATAGATTCAAAATTTAGTCAGTAAATTGTATCTTTCATAAGGGTGAAACAATCTCATGATACCATATGTTGTCACCTTAGTGCAAAAACTAATTAACTCCTATCAAATTATATAAAGACTTATTCTGTTACTGCACTAAGGTGATTGTACAGGGTATCGCAATACAGGGTGCATGACACAATAAGTGTCACAATGCAGACTGTCTCAGAAAAATTGTCTGTAATCCATGTTAACTTTCTAAAGACCTAAAAACTAAGTTTATACAATAATAATATGTAATAATGTAATGCTGAAGTAGAAACTACAACGTTACTTTTCACAATATTATATCACCAAGTAATAAAATAGTCTTAGTGCTTGAAATTAAATGATTGTTTCATAAAGTAAGAAAAATATAAATTAACCCATTACCAGATGTACACGCCTTTAAATGCCTTTTTCAACACCTTTAAATGCCTTTTTCACCCCCCACCCCTTTTGATGTGTATCAAATCGGAAAAAATGTCTTATTTAGGCCCCCAAAACTTGTTTTTGTTTGAGAAATGTTGTTTAAAAAAGTGACCACTTTTTCAGCGCCGCCCCCTATCCAAAAGATACATGTTGTTACAAAGGCAATGGTCCAGTCAACATTTGTGCCAAGTTTGATTAGTATTGAAGCAATTTTTATAGTTTTATAGCAATTTGAACTTGTTACGGGATACTTTTGAATGAAAACAGCAATTTTTCACAAAATGCTCATGCAGTAATGGGTTAATGTGTCATATAAGTCAATAACCCTTTCACTGTCATTATTTTCGGCGTATTTGCCATATGGACGACTTTTGTCATTTCTATAATAATAATAATAATAATTATAATAACAATAATTATAATAATAATAAATATATAGATAATTATACCATCGACAATTATTATATACTAGCAGATTTGGAAACATATATAATTATTATAATACTAATAACAAATTATAATAATTATATTAATTAATAATATAGTAATTTCTTAGAAAACCTTCTTGCAAATAGGTAATCAATAAATAAATAGCTCTGTGGCAGCGAAAAGGTTAAATATAAATGATCCTTTCACAAAGTCAGTGAAATGTTAATGTTTATAAATGGTGTTTTGTTTTATAAGAAAGATAACTCCTCCACGACTACCATCAACATTATATGTTGCAGTTATTTACACCTAGCATACTACAATGCCAATAATGATCAGCATCATTTTTAAGAGAGAAAAGATTTTATCATGAATTATATCAGGCACTATAAACACACATAAAATACATTTGAATTAAATTCAGGCCTTAAATCTAATAACTGTTGTACCATAGCTTTGGTAAATTCCACTCAAAACTTGTGAATAGAATAAAATCTGTAACCCCATAAAGAGACCTACATAATAAATAGAATTTGATATAATTATGACAGTTAACTCAATAAAGAATGTGTTGTCTCTCGGCATATGAATATAATATGTGACAAATCTCAGCAAAACTAACTTGCCTGATCTCTGAATTCACAGGCAGTTGGTTTACTATTTAAATAAGTATTTGTACCAAATAGACTTACCCTAGATTTTGCTGGTAATGGATTTCCAAGATCACAAAGAATGTACGACTCATTTCTAAATATTGAACATGACATTTGAATCTCCTGGAAAAACAACAAATGTTTCAAATCAATTACATAGACTTAAATTCCTTCAAAGTTACGCAAAACCTTCACCTTAAGTCTTAAGTCTCTTCTGTAAAAAAAAAATCTAGTTGCCAATAATTTCTAAGTAAAAGAACAGTTACTCTACATAAGCACAATATTTACTTGTATAAACTATCAGACTGTAAAATCCACCTTTTTCAAGAGAAACCTTGTGAATAAGGACCACCTTTTTCCAAAGTCCTCATTATATGGTGTTATAAACAGGTCTGAGGGTTAAAAAAATCACCTCCAATATTATTATAATGGATATAATTATATATTTAGTTTATGAATAATACAGTATTAAGGAAACACAAACCACATGTTCATTTTAATTTTTTATTCAACTTAAAAGATGATAATATTTAAAGAAATAATGTCTAATTCTATAAGCTCTATCTTTTTTAGCACCAACTGCCATCATATTAGATACAATGTATATTTTCTACCAGTAAAGAGCCAAGCTAGCCTACATATTATTATGTGTGATCTAGCTATGTTCTATACTGGGTGATTTACTTATTAATCAGGCATCGAAAATATTTTCAGAGTCACTCGTCCTGCAGGACAAGTAGCTTTTAAATCCAATGTACAGGCAACATCTTTCTACCTGTCCAGCATCAAGTTCTCTTAAATTCTACTCTTAATTACAAGCGGACGAGTGGAATTTTCAATCTCTGTTAATAAGTTATTTCTTTGAAATTAAAATCCCTTACATGACCAATAAACAATTCTTAATTCAAAGCAGGCTAGTACAAATTTAGCATGTTAAGTGTTTTACTTACATATTTTATATTTTTATTCTTATAAAACTCAACTCCAGGAGGAAATGTTATATTTAGTGTAGCTTCAAATGCATCTTCTCCACGGTTCTCCACAAACACTAGAATCTCAATCTTGTCATCTTGACCAAGTGTGTATGAGTCCCGAGTCCTAAAAACAGAACAATTATATAGTCCTAAAATCAACATACAAGTCCAAACAGTATGTACAAATCTGAAGTCCTAAAATATACAGAACAAATCCATGCAATGTGTATATAGTCCTGACTCATAAAGGAAATAAAACAAATATATACAGTTTTTAGAAGAAGTCCGAAGTCCTTATTAACTAAAGCACCAAAGACCTAAATGCAAGGCTTTAGTCTGAAGTACAGTACCATAAATCTAACAAAAAGACATTTAACCCAGTGTTTCTGCCAGCTCTGATTTTCTGAGGGTCTTTTATGACCCCCTGTATTAAATTTTAGGGGTCATTTCAAATTCATAAGGGTCATGCCAATAAATTGAACAAAAATGTAAAGAACAACAGGTAACACTTTATAAGTTTTATTTTCTAAGGCACTTTACTTCTTGCCAGAGAACAGGCGTCTTTCTTTGGATTCTTTCCATTTGTTCACTGCCTTAGCAAACTCAAAGTTTTCAATATTTGGACCCAAACTGATTCTCATCAATACATTAAGTCTGTCTGAAGACAACCTGTTTCTTCCAGATCCTTTGATATTATTCTGAACACTAAAGCCCCTTTCAACTGTGGCAGTCTGCAGTGGGGCCAAGACTGCTACCATTGCAAGCTTTACTAAATTGGGGAAAGCACCAGGATGCTGAACACTCAGAAGTTTCCAGATAGACTGAAGAGTGTGACAGGGATATCTTTGCTGTACAATAAGGTCCTTACACTTTTCCCACTCTAGTAAAGCTTCAGTGCCATCAATAAAAGGTTCTACCCATGTGTCAGAATTACAAGTACCATAATAGGACACCAAGGTCTTCATCTGACTAGCTCCATACTCCTTTCTGTCTTCTAAAGATAGCAAGGAGAGACCCCTTGGACACAATACTGCCATATTTGATATAATGTCAGTTGCCTCAGCTGGGAACCTTCTTTCTATCTCTAAAATCAAACAGTTCAAAAACTGTGTACGTATTTTCTTAAATTGCTGTCGAAAAACTGGTGTGTCAGTGACTCTGACTCCCTTAAATTCAGTTAGTTTCTCAGGTGATGCAACTGACATTAATTTAGACAAGTGTGTACCATCATTTATTTTAAGCCATGTAAGTTGTTGCACAACACTTTCAACAGTGGGTCTTATCATGGCAAGGTCAAGATTATCCTTTTGTAGGAACATGCTGAGTTGTGTTACCTTTGGAATAATATCCATGAGTAAATATGTACATGCAATAAATGTAAAGGTGGTTATTTTTTTAAAGAACCCCTTTGCTACACTATCATTTTTTGATTCCATTTCAGATTCAAAATAAGTTGCAAGAGAACCCCATGTTCTATATACTGCTTCTAAGGCAGCATACATTGAGAACCATCTCACACTGTGAAGCTCTTTATACTGTAACTGGGGCTCTTCAAGTAAAACTTGAATTTCTTTAACCTTCTCCCTACGCAGAGCAGACCTCTTAAAATGATAAAAGATATCAGACAAAATTTTCTGGTAATCTTTTAGGTATGCTACCTTATCAGCTGCTTGGCTGGTACACAGGGCAAGCCTGTGTGCCATGCAATGAACTCCTATGACATATGGTGAAACTTTTCTTTTTACCAATGCTACAAAACCATTCTTAGAACCAGTCATGACTGAAGCTCCATCAGAACCTACAGCCAAGACATTTTCAAACTTAACATTATGCCTGTCCAGTATTGATTGAACATTTTTGAAAATAGTATCTGCAGTTCCATCTGGAATTTGTACATTGTCTACAAAATGTGTTTCAATGTCAAAGTTTTCATTGACTGATTTTGCATAGAGAAGTAGTTTCTTCTTGACAGAAATATCACAGCTTTCATCCAGCATTATAGAAACAAATGGACTAGAAGAAAGTTTGTCATCTAAAGAATCTTGGAGAACACTGGCCATTGCATCTTGCATTTCTTCAGCAGCAGAATCTGAGCTGTATGTAGCTGTACCAACCTTAAAAAGATCAAGAGGAATAATTACTTTGCATTTTTAATTTTAAATTACAGTGACTCTAAGTCATAAGTCAAATTGTAAATATGAAATTTATAATAAAACTAATAAACATTTTTTATATTTCATTGTTGTTTTTTTTCTTTATAATTCTAAATATATATATTATTATTGTATTTATTTCTACATTCTAATTATTGCATGTTATATTATTTGCACAGAAAACTAGTTAGTTATCCTTTCTAGTTATCCTTTCTGATGTAGCCTATATTAATTTATCTATAGAGGCCCTACAGTTAGCATGCTATTGTAAAGTTGATTTTGATTTATATGTACCAACATGTTGTTCAACTATATGTGAATAAAATATTGTTAAATACTTGTTTTTGTGTTATATTTTTAAAAAGTTATTTTTGTCAATTTATTCACCAGTATATCATCAACAAAATTACACCCTTGTAATTTTTGCAACTGCAACAGCGATTTATGTTTAGATGTTGGCAGTTGTTCTTTTGCAAGCCAGTATACAGACTTCATCACCCCTGTGGCTGCTTCATAGTGCTTAGAAATGATGCTAGAAGTCTGTTTACTCATACTTCTCCGCAAAGACGTGGCCTCCACAGCGGCTCTGTGCTGATTGGATGATAAATGTCTAACAAGTGTGGAATGGCGAAAAATTTGTACAACCACTTGTAAAGGGATTGTCTTTGCCCTCACTGATGCAAATGTTGCATGTCATTTTGTTACTTTCATACAAAAGCCATGGATATTTTGTTAGCCATTCTTTACGAAATTCACGATCAACTTTTACTTTTGTAATGGATTGTTTTTCTTTCGGGGGATTAGGGTCATTGTCAACATTTTTTTTATCTGATTCTTCTTTTTGGTCATGAACAACAATATTTTGTGTGTTTTGCGTAAAAAAATTAGTTAATCTCCGCTGTTTTGGAGCAGACGACATTTTTTCCATTCGTTCGCGGAATATGACGACAACAAAATAAATAATTTTGTCTGGGCGCTTTCAATATATGCAGTATCGTATAAAAGCAAGCGTTTATTAACAAGTTGAAATTGGCTAAATGCCGGACCACGGACTCGGTAAATTTCATTTCTCATTAAAATTATAGTGGAGCCCACGGAAAACATTCCGTACATTTTTATACTGAATTGACGGTTTATAGTCTGTATATCCGACTCGTGTTGAAATCAACGACGGTGAAAATCTTGCGTCACAAAATACGCACTAACTAAATTTCATTGCGTCATGGCCGAAAAAAGTGCGCCAAAAACGCAAAAACGCGCTCTGGCAGAAACACTGTTTAACCTAATAGCAGACCAAATACCTGATTAAAGGATGGAAGAAGAGACTAAGGAATTTAAAATTATAAATTAAGAAATCACTTACTGCATGGCTGTGACAGACAGATCTGGTATACATACATTATCTTTACCACAATTCTTACTAATGTTGGCCTGAAATAAAAAAGCAAAATTCCTTTTATAAATATCACAAAACTTTTACAATTTTTTCTAATCTTAATCTGGAAACTACTGGTTAAAATAATGAATGTTAGAAAAATTTTCCACACTGCCAATATGCTGACAACACAATAATGTGTATTCTGCGGAACATTTTCTTTTCTGGAGAATGTCAGAGATCAGTCATCATAGAAAAACTTCACCCCATCAAAGGATCAAACCAGCAACCATTTAATTACAAAATGAATGCTCTCCCTATTCAGCTAAAATTCAACAAAATCATGGAGTTATAATAATATAATTTTAGCCCTCATATTATCATTTAAGATCAAGGGAGATAATTGAATTTCTTACGGAAGCTGTGACGGTAGTCGGAATACGCATGTTTAATATTGGCTGCACCTCGCGTCTTTGTCTAGACTTCCTTTCAATTATGTCAAAACTGAACTTGGCGACAATGGGTGTCAATTTGTCTCGTACATTTTTCTGAAATAAAAAAAAGAAAAGAGTTTAACTTAGAGGATACTTAAAAGAAAAAAAAGCCTACCCGAGAGCTTATTTCTTAGTGCTATTATTTGAAAACTTTATGTAATAAGAATTTTGATAAAACACTTGCTCCAGCATTTGGAAGCAAGAAGATCTGATTGTTTCAGATAAAGATTATAAGTTAAAACTACAAGCACCTCTTCTTACCCCCATCTGTATGATAATATGTCTTGAAACCCTATTAATAAATCTAAGCAAATGAATTTTTTAAATAATAAAAAAATCTCAAATCCGACATTTCATATCTTACCACTAAATATCCAAAGAAAGAGAAGCACTTTTGCCTGTCCTTAAACACTTCAATAGTTTTCTTTTCTTCACGTTTCGTTCTTGCATTGATAAAATAAACACGACTCGTGTCATTCTTCAATGAATCAAACTTGAGTTTCACCTCAAAATCTAGCTTTCCGGGTACTCCAATGCCAGCATATAGTACACAGGTATAGACTGTTACACTGTCGAAAATATAAAACAGTTGGTTTATACAAATTTATTTTAGTTCGATTGTGCAGCAGGATATGAGCTTATAGAAAAACTCTGGAATCCGTTCCTAAAACCAACCAGTACTGAGCAATCAGTGTAAAGTTTCTTGCTAAAGGAAACAACAGCTTGTCTATTACTGGGTTTGAACTCAATCAGATAGCAACCCTTAGATTACTTGTCTGACACATTAACCACTAGGCCATGCTGCCACTATAAAACAATTACTCTGTGAATAATATAAAACAAAGAAGGAAAGCCCCTCATGCAGTCTCAATGCTTGCTCTCTTAAAAGCTTAAGCTAAAACAAACATATTCAATGATATTACGTTTTAACAACTGTTATGCACATAACTTCTCAATTGAAAACCTATTTAACAACCAATTTTAACAAAAAAACTAAGCTACGAAAGGGACATAAGTCACACAACTCCAAAAATATAACTTTCAAATTAATGCCCTTGGTCTTACAACTAAGCCATATCATGACAAGTCAATTTTCCAAGGTTCATGATTGCACATTTAAAAGTGTTTTTATGTTACACAAATCAAACAATACAATAACTTACCATGTAGCCATTTCATCACCAATCACACATTTTTCATTTTCTGGTCCGAGCGTTATATCTTGTGGATCTATTCTTATAGTGGGTGTCACTCTAACAACAGGACGGCTCCTGAAAAATGATAAAATTGTGATACCATAAATTGGAAATTAACGTCTTTAAATTTGTTACAAAGAAAAGTATAGCAAGACCTAGGATGAAACTATGCAATCTTTTTAATAAGTCTTACTTGCTTGGCACAATATAGATTTCATAATGGCAACCAGCTACTACTAATGTGCAATTCATATCAAACTAGTGAAGTCTGATGTATTTTCAACAGTTTTGTTTCTTGGGAAAAGGCTTATATTTAACCGCTTTTCCCATAAACCACCACAAAATAATAGCAATATGCATTGACTTTTTACAATATTCATAAACAATACAAATAAAATGTCAGAAAATACAGTCATGTGACAGTACAATATTTCAATATATACCTGAGGAAAGCTGCTTTATTGGAGTTATAAGCACCAACTAGGATATCCGGGTATTCATTATCATCCATATCTATCCCGCCAGCAATTGACCAACCAAATGTCTCCGTCCCTGATAGTACATCATCAGCTTTGATGGCCTGTAATATATCAATTATTATAGTATAAATATATCAGGAATCATTATGTTTCATTATATAAACTCCAGTCTTTGACTTACACCCTATTATTTGGCTAAACAAACGCTATATAACAGTCATATAAACTTGATCACTTCAGCTAAATGTACTCAACTAACAACATGTACACTGCATTGTTAAATAATTTGATATAAACCTGAAATTGTTCAGGATAAAGTGATAGGAAAAAGATAGTTCAGGATAGAAAGAAAGTGCTCTTCTCATTTAAAATAGTGAAAAACTGAATCCCTAAAGATCAAAACATAAAAAGCTTTTCCTCTTGTGAACATTTGTGAACATAAGTATTAAATAATACTTGTTTTGTAATTAAATTCATCAACACATCATCACCCAAAATTTAAACATTAATTTTGCTTGTTACAAGTCTTTTAGGTTAGCCCTAAGCCTACGGGCCACAACTGAATCTTGACCATATGATTAGTGCAGACCACACCCATGCTATCTAATCATAGTCTGCACTGTTCACTATTCAGTCAATAAATATTTTGAAATTTTTCCTCAAAATGCGGAAAGGTTTTGTCTACATATTAAGATGGACAAGTCCTTTTAATATATTAAACTTGTTAATGGTGCAATAAATATAAGTTTTATTCATTTACTACATATGCATTATTTGTAATCACAAATCAAATCATGGGATAGAAAATTACAGTTGGTATCATTCTTTATTCCAAAGAATGGGAGTGGTGGCCTAGTGGTAAAGGTTTCTGCCTCTCATATGATTCTTCATATGGCACCAGTACTGGTTGGTTCCAGGAAGCTGACTAGAAAGTGATTAATATAAGTTGCAAGAACTTGTTTCGCAATCGAGCTTAAATAAATGTTTAAACCAATGCCAATGAAACAGGATGATCAAATTAAAATAACAAACATTTGTAAAGGTATAAAGGTACTACCTACCTGTTGTACGTCTGTAATGATTCCTTTCATCGAACCATGGTAAATATAGACCACACCTCGTCCATCCTTACCACCGTACGGGGCACCTATAGCTATGTCTGTAGGGAAAAATATATTTTACTAAGAAAAAATTCAAATGTAGGAGAAACTTGAAACACATGTTTGTTGAGCCCCTGTTTATTGATACTGTTCAATCGATATGTAAACTTAAATGGCATTATTCATTGTACATCACTTCTTTTTTAACTTTTATCTTTTCTTGACTAAAACAATTCTAGCCAGGTTTAAATACATAAATTATGACTCTGCAATAAGCTTATGTATTAAAAATAATTTTTCTGGTGACATATAGACCTTATCGGGTCGGTGCCTACAATATATCCATACTGAATATCATTTATCTTTGTTGTTACTTGATGCACAATATCAAAATTTTATAGAGGTTATTGAACAAGTGTAGATTTAATACTGTTTTTATTGAATGAGTTGAATAAAATTATATTATGCAAGCCTCTGGCAAATGACATCACGTCAAAGTGTTATTACACTAGTGTAATATCAATTTTTATTGAATGGATTTATTGCATTCCTTTGCTGTGGCTCATGTGATAAAACTTATTTTATATCTTTATCTATACAACTTTTGATTTCTATAAATATATCCATGATTTTGTGGTGGCTGTCGCAACATTAATTTTATACTTTATACCTTTGTATTTCACGACTTACCATTATACCCATCATAATCCACGTCTCCGATGGCCGCCACAGCGAGACCAAATCTAGACTGCGAATCATGTCCATCTATTATATCCTTCTTCTTCTTCTGCGATATACCAGACTGTGTTTAAATACAGAAACAAATACAGTCTATATTAAATAAAATATTAGTCAATCTTATAACCAGTCTGTGTAATATTGTTATGATTATTTCGAGCTAAAGTCCACTTTCTTAATATTAAAATTTAAATGACTCCTGTAAGTTCATTACAAAATATCTTTGAATGCTTCACAAACCATTTATACTGGAGTGTTTCTAAAAGTTGTATTAAAGGGACTTCACTGAAGTTTTTTGACATGACCAGCCGGCTGGAAATATTTTTCCTAGATTTGTATACAGTTTAATGTAGGTCTGGACCTATAACTTGTTGATCATTCATTATCCCTGTTTTTCCAGAAAAATCATTTTTGCTGTGCAAAATGACTCAAAAATGAAAACGCTTTTCACTCACATCTGACTTAAAGAATCACACGAAAAATCAATATTCAATTTAATTCTGAGAAAATTTCTTTATTTTCTTTTACGGATTTTATCATTAAAGTGCTTCACTTGACCTATGTAAGAATTTTAAAATTTATGTTTATAGGCTTTTTTCACCTTAGTGGAGTCCCTTTAAATCACACAGTCTTCAAAACATTCATATTAAAAGACTAAAATATTTTTGAGTTATAATTTCTACTTTTATTAGTAAAAGTTTTATTAGTAAAAGTGTCAGTAGAAAAGATAGATAAAAATTCAACAAATGGTTGAACAAAAAAACTGCATTTCTAAAACCATTCACTTTGTTTGTTTATATCAAAAAGCTGATTCTATTTCAAGTTATAAATTTTAAGGAAAGCTTTTGACCTATATTGAATATATTGCAAAACAGAAAGCAATAAAATTGAGCTGTGTCACAACAAAACCAACATAATGGGTTTGAGACAAGCATGGATCCTGACCAGCCTGCGCATTCACGCAGTCTGATTCGAGGATCCATGCTGTTCGCTAACCAACCCTATTACAAGTAGAGAAACTGATAGCGAACAGCATGGATCCTGATCAGACTGCACGGATGCTCAGGCTAGTCTGGATCCATGCTGGTCGCAAACTCATTATGTTGCTTTCAGCGTGACGCGGCTCAAATCATTTTTGAAACATGAATATTTTATTACCGAGAATATAAAACCCTCTCTGTTATATGGCCGCTGAATAATGGTGCATTATTATAAGCAATGCAATTAACTATAAATATAACCATCAATGAACCTATATAATTATATAATCATTAAAAAAAAAAATCATCCTAACTTATATAATCATTTAAAAAAAAAAAAATCTAAAAAGTTATATGGCCAAATATCAATGGATGTAAGCATATATAACAAAACCCGCAAAGCAAGGGCCATATAACCATATAACTTGTCTGTCATCTTTATAACAAATTTATAATACACCACAACTTTATTTGAGGAAAAATTGAAAAATAATTTATAAATACATAGAAGTGGTTTATAAACATTATTGATTATATAAATGTCACGATTATCCAATGAAATTTGATGTTACAAATGTTAAGTATTATAAAGTATATAGCATACTTCCTCAATTATAAGACGAGGATTTTTTCTTCCATTTTAAAGACAAAAGTGTATTTGCCGTCTTATACGTGGATCAAAGATGTCAGTCTTACAGGTAAGTACTCTTGTCTATGTAACTCACTTTCTGACATAATTTCAAATCCATAAATTGATAACAAATCTATCAATATATGTACGAAAAATCTTGTAAGTCATTTTTCAGTAGAAACAAAACAATAAGAAAACATAAATGCATTTTTATACAAAAAAATGGATGTTCACTGAACATAAAATTGATTGTTTGTTTTTTAAAAACACAGCTTTTTCTGAGTTTCTCATCTGAAAATGACTTGCAAAATGTTACTTTAACATAGCATAAAAAACAGTTGAACATGTTTTAAACAAAATTCGTGCCTTGAAAAAAGAAACTGCAGAAAAAAGTGCATTTGCACACGCTATAACAGTGCATTGTAGACTTACCAATGACCCATTGACCTATATATTCAAAACATATGCAGAATTTATCAATTATTTTTTAGCAGAGAACTTTCCTATATCAATCTAAATTCAAACTATGTATAAAAGTCTAACTTATCACAAATCATTTTGTAAATATGGTGTAATTCTAAATCAAAAATTTTGAATTCACACACACACAAAAAATACAGCTAAAAACGTACACTTCTTCAATTTTTGTTTACTTAATATAATTTACTGTGTCAGAGGCAGAGTTGCTTGTTTTTCTGGGTTTTTAAGCAAATTTCAACACATCCTCAGTCATATTTCCACAGTCGGTTCAGCAAACTGATTTTCCTGGATAAACAACCAGTAATAACACAAGTGACCAACTGCTAATCCCACATGATTTCTTAGTCAGCAATGAGGGACATGGACACAATACATCAATGTCATAGAAATTTTGCCTTGCCTGTGGGTCATACAAACACACCTGGGGTTTACAAATATGATTTTTTTGGGATTGGGTTAATTGTTGCATCAACACAGTATAGGTCATATTAATGGCAACCTTTTAGCCTTACTGGTTGAGGAAGCCCTAAGGTGCCCCTCTGTGCTTATTTCAGGCATAAATGGACACCTGAGTAGAGCCACCAACGTTCCGTAAGCTAGCTGGATAACTTTCCCACATGAAAAAATTTGAAAATGCTTGCGTGTCTTGAAGCTATAGCAGTGAACAAATCTGAGTGATGATCTCCCTATTGTACTAAGTAGGCAGACCATGTAAGTCAAAACGCCTTTGCAAAATAATTAAAAAAACATAGAATATCTATTCTAACACAACATCCATTTGTTTTGTTCATTATTAAAATCAAAGGAGGGAAGTATTAAAACCACTATGTAAAATATAATATACCTTTGCCATTTGATAGAAAATGTAGACCCTGCCAGTTTCATAAGAGTTATCTGTACTAAAGTCCGAGAAAAAAGGTGCTCCCACAACGATATCATCCAACCTGTAAATAATAAAAATATTTTATAATTATATTAATTCATTATAAAACATAAAACATTATCAAAATGTTTTAACTAAAATGATATAAAAACATGAACATCCTCTCCTACCAATGACTTTAGATATTCTTTTATGACAGGGAACTAAATATCTAGTGTTGCTATAAGGATTTTAAAGGGTATAAAGCTATATCTCATGAATTATATTTTAATTAAAATTTATCAACAGTAATATTATGTTGGTTCCATAATCTCATGGTTTATTCTCGAAAGAGTTTTAACATAAAATTGTCTCTGTTATTTAACATGCATGAATATTTGTATGTCAACATTATAAAATGTTCTGGAACAAAAAAATTAAGTACAGTTTCATCCATTTACAATGGAAATGATTTTGTGTCTTCATCATAAACTTTTCTAGGCAAATTACTACCATATTCATTTCATATGAATTTAGTATTTTAGCCAATCAAACTTACCCGTTCCCATCAAGATCTGTAACTGCTACAGAGTATCCAAAGTATGAGCCAAACTGAAATTGTAAAGAGATTATGGTAAAATCTTTTATACTGATATTTAATTACAAAATCATAACTTAGTGCTTGCATTGCTGCCATGCTATATGAAATTGTTTAGTGCTTGCATTACTGCCATGTCCTGTGAAATCATTTAGTGCTGGCATTACTGTTATGTCATATGAAGCATTACTGCCATGTCATATGAAATCATTTAGTGCTGGCATTACTGCCATGTCATATGAAATCACTAAGTGCTGGCATTACTGCCATGTCATATGAAATCATTTAGTGCTGGCATTACTGCCATGTTATATTAAATTGTTTGGTGCTGGAATTACTGCCATGTCATATGAAATCATTTAGTGCTGGCATTACTGCCATGTCATATGAAATCACTAAGTGCTGGCATTACTGCCATGTCATATGAAATCATTTAGTGCTGGCATTACTGCTAAGTCAAATGAAATCATCAAGTGCTGGCATCACTGCCATTACATGAAATCATTTGGTGCTGGCATTACTTTCATATGAAATCATTTAGTGCTGGCATTATTGCCATGTCATATGAAATTTCTTTGTGAAATCCTAATTTTCACTTCGTTTTCTGAAATATTTTCTGTAAAAACATCAAATTTAATTACCAATGTCAATAACTGATAAATCTACATGTATATATGTATGGACAAGTGGCTTTTTACAGGGAGTGTAGCCTCAACAGAGTACATATGGTATGTATCGAAAAATGCAAGTTTCTCGAAAAAACATACATGAAATGTTTTACCTTTTTCTACGGCATGCTTCCTTTACTTTAAATCAAGAAGTTATGTAGCATTTCTTGATTTATCACAGATGTTTTACAGTGATTTTATTAAAGTTAAACATTATATTTGTCTTATTCTGGCATCAACCGTTATATCTTACAGCAAAAAATATCATTTTTTGGCATTTTATCTGCATCAAAAACTTCCAAGTTATTGATAGTACATATAAAAACCCCCTCTTTTATTACACACTGACTCTCTTGTTTATATCTTTATAATTTTCATGAGAAAAATTTTTAGAGGATTTTTTGAGTTGGTTTTTTTGCCGAACCAGCAAATTATAGGTCATACGGCCACTTTCCAGCTATACTGGTGGAAAAAGATTTCAGGTGCCCCTCTGTCTATTATTTCAGGCACAAACATGCATCTGAGTAGAACTTTCAACTTTCAACAAGCTAGCTGGATAGCTTTCTCACATGAAAGCATCCGAAGGCGCTGGCTTGGCTTGAACTTACAATGGGGAAAGGCAAGTGGTTTAAAGTCAATGACCTAAAAATAAAGTTCTTTAACTACTTTTTAAACTCATTTAAGAGTTTATTAATGTCATTTCATACAATCTCATGAATTTTCTTTTGTTTATTATGTCAGTTAAGAACAATTTTAATAATTCTAAATGAAATGAAATTGCCCAGATACCAAGAGCTTACAAATACAAAATTATTTACCATGATTATGTTTGTTGGTCGCTGAAAACTAGAAATTCACCATTATTTTTGTGTGTGTGAAATTTTCAATACAATGTATATATTTACATACAAAATGTACATATATATTGACCTTTGTTGAATTGTATACATGTATGGAAGAAGAATGGTGTTCAATTCCTTTTTTTATGAATAAAATATTTTCTGTTCTTATAAAAAAGACAGGAACAAGACCTAATTAGACTGGATCTCAAAATAACTTTATTTTACCTTATAAACAAACATTTTTTTATAAAAAGAATACACAGTCTATAAAAAAACAAATTGTGTAACACAGCATGTCATAATGACTCATCAAAAACTTTACACTACAAAACATGGAATGACTAAAATGTACCCATTGCCAAACAGTAACCAAAAAAACACATATACTTAGAAATCATTAATTTACAGTTGAATGGCAGACAAGGGAAAAACATCACTTTCTTATTTTCCTTCCCTCCATTTTTTTATATTCCAGTACACTCATCCTTCATCAGTCTATAAATAAAACTTGTTGCCAAAGTGATCCAGGTAGCTGACTAAAAGGTTTTGCCATTGTTTATTTCTTATCCTACCTGACTCTGCTTGAACAATTATTATCTGCAGGCATAGGTGAGAAATGAGGATTCCATGAAATTTATTTATATTATAGAAGATGGTAATAAACTGAGATTTAGCACAATAAATTACTTATTATTTATTGTAATGGAACCCTGGTATATTTTGTGTTGTGTATCTACTTTTTTAAGTTTGATTTTACGTTGTATGTCATATGGCGACTTTCCAGCTCTACTCGTGAAGGTGTGTATGTCCTAAGTTTAATATGAGGGCATTCCCCTCCTTAAGGCACTGAGAGTACGGACCCCCTACTGTGAAGGACCACAAGTTCTCCTCTATGCATAATTTCAGGCATGAACAGGCACCTGAGTAGTTATCATCATTGATCTGTAAGCGAGCTGGATACCTTCCTCACATGTAAGAATCCTAAGTCCCTGTCGGGATTCGAACCCACAGCAGTGTGGGTCAACTGGTCCTTCAATTGCTCGGACCTTAACCGAGACCATTTTGTTGTAAGATTATTTTTGCATCACATTATTTACATTTTACCATTTGGAAAATAAACGGTCCACAAATTTTAAGAACCCACGAAAATGTTCTTTGCGACAAACCACCAAATTTCACAGTAACCATTTACACGGGGGAGGAAGTGTTACACGAAGGATGGAGTTCTTATGATAACTTGTTTGGAGTTCTTATGATAACTGTCACGGAGTTCCTGGAAAACGTTACGGATTTCTGTGGAAATCTTTCTATATACTTGGAGAACTCGCGTAAATAATGGTTATTTTTAACTTTAAATGGGGAGTTTGAGGTGCTAAATTAAACTTTGATAATTAAGCTTGCCCTACATATTGAATTATGTTTCAGAAAAAATCTTTTAGTCCATATTTCGTCGCCGTTTAAAAAAAAATCTGGTAGTTTTGAGAAAAATTTCCAAATTATTTGCTAATTCGTACATATTGACATTTTCATTTGTGATCTTCTTCGTTGCTATACATAATCACCTAATTATAGTGGAGAGTTGCAAACATAAAGCCCGGGCTAATAAATGTATACCCAATTTTTCTAATGTTACGGAGTTCTTGTGATAACTCAAAATATGTCCTGGAGTTCTTATGATAACTTTTGGTACTGCCAGTGTGTTTCTTGCTTAATTACGGCACATTTAAGCGTATTTTATTAGTCAATAAGTGTATAAATCATTATGAAGCATAGTACGCTTATCATTTGCACAAAAATTTGGTTATATAACGTTGGTTTTGATCGTGTTTTAGTTCCTAATTAAATTTGTGCGAAATCATATTGACATTATAAAACCCAACGAATGCACTAAATATTTCTGTGTATAATGTTCGTCAACAAAAGTTTTATGTCATAAGTTTCCGCAAATGCAACATTGAGGCCATGTGGCAAAATTAAAACACGATCATTCAATATATCTGGAGAAGACATGAAACTGCTTTTGGTGTACAGTCTATATAGGATAAACAGGTGATAAGCTATCTTCAGGAACGACCGCCTCCGTGGTCGAGGGGTTTGAATCGATGACTTCTAATCCAGTTACCTCTCTGACGTGGGTTCGATCCCCGGGAGATGCTTTGGTAGTTTAGCACGGAGGAAGGTAGTCTAGTACTGGTGTAACTCTCCAGGAACGATGGTTAGGAAACTACCCGCCCATATGACTGAAATACTGTTGGGAAAAGGCGTAAAATGAAACAAACAAACAAAAATCTTCAGGAAAACCTGAATCAGCGGTCACCTGTATTCAGCAGTAACATGGCTTAAACCGCCAAGGAAAAATTGTTAAAACTTACCATTTTTCTCAGTTACATGTTTTAAGCAACCGCCTTTCTAAAGCAGACAATAAGTAGTTGGGCTCAAAAGCGGCTAAGTAAATTGTATCATAATATACCATGTATCGTATGTAACCGGGATACCCTTCACACCCATGCACCCGAAATGTATGATCTTTTTATGCATAAAAAATCAACCGATTACTACCGATCTCTTCGACAGATTTGCACGTGCCCTACGGGTTCGAGCGAAAGAAGTTCGACAATATATTTTTGTAAATCAATTACAGCAAAAGTTGTTGCAAAATTTCCACAACTAGGACTCCAACTTTGATAAGAAAAATGTATGCAGTAATTTTCCGAAATATGGAGATTGCTGTACGTCACGTGATGCTACATTGGATTTAATAGAGAAAGGAACAAGGTCGATAAACGGCATGAACCTTACGGTGACTCACATATCTTATTGAAGACTTACTTTCTATCGTCATATCATTGTCATAGAACTTTATACGTTTCTATGACAAAAAACTGATACCTTTTAGAAATTGTTCTAAATGTTCTCTAAAACTGCCAGGAATAATGTATACTAGTATATGACGAAATCATGCTTGAGTATTAAATTCAAAGCGTCAATTTATCCTGTAAGTAAATGCTCTACATCAAGTATGTTTACAGTCATTCCAATAAAATAAAAAAACACACAAACACACACAAAAAGACCAAAACAAACACAAAAAAAACACAAGAAACGGAGGTAAGAAAAATATCTATTGAACTGAAAAACACGATCAAAACCAACGTTATATAACCAAATTTTTGTGCAAATGATAAGCGTACTATGCTTCATAATGATTTACACACTTATTGACTAATAAAATACGCTTAAACATGCCGTGATTAAGCACAAAAACATACTGGCAGTAACAAAAGTTATCATAAGAACTCCAGGACATATTTTGAGTTATCACAAGAACTCCGTAACATTTAAAAAATCGGGTATAAATTTATTAGCCTTGGCTTTATGTTTGCAACTCTCCATAATAATTAGGTGATTATGTATAGCAACGAAGAAGATCACAAATGAAAAGGTCAATATGTACGAATTAGCAAGTAATTTGGTAATTTTTCTCAAAACTACCAGATTTTTTTTAACAAGGCGACGAAATATTGACTAAAATATTTTTTTCTGAAACAAAATACAATATGTAGGGCAAGCTTAATTATCAAAGTTAAATTAAGCACCTCAAACTCCCCATTTAAAGTTAAAAATAACCATTATTTACGCGAGTTCTCCAAGTATATAGAAAAGTTTTCCACAGAAATCCGTAACGTTTTCCTGGAACTCCGTGACAGTTATCATAAGAACTCCAAACAAGTTATCATAAGAACTCCATCCTTCGTGTAACACTTCCTCCCCCGTGATTTAGAGGCAGGTAGGAATGGAAGGGTTACCCTCATAGCCCAAACTTACAGGTTAAAAGACAAGAAATTGAACTTTATAGGAGTCATGCTCCATCCATGATAGACAAAACATTATCAAAATTTTCTCAATTCATAAAAAACATGGAACCCTATCTGTAATTCATACATCAATATTTATCTCAGTTAATATTTCTTGGATCTGATATATGAAACAGGTAAATTCCTTCTGTTTTATGTCAAATCTATTTTTACACTAAGACTACCCAAAAGGCAATCTTTTATTACATTCTGAACAGGTATGCTTGAACTTAAAACTTAAAAAAGAATTTTATTGTGCAGCCTTTATCTAATAAAATGTACATTTTGGTTTCTATCCATTTTAAAAATAGAAGGTTTCAAGTTAATACGAATAAATTTTTACTTCTTTTCAAAAGGGCAAAAATGAGTTTTATATAATTTAAATCATGCTTTAAGATTACGTAAGATGTTTGTTATCTGCAGAAAGTAGCACTAAATGTGAAACTATTTGTCATAAATGTAGCAAAATGTAAACAAAGTAGTTTTTTGACTTCCATACATAATACTTCTTAGATCATTATTTTAACGATATAAGACCCATTTTTGCCGTTTTGAAAGAAGTAAAAATGTATTCATTTCTGAACCATAATGTGCCTTTAAGCAATTTAAAATGAATATAGTAACATGGTACAGGTCACTACCAACATTTGCAACACAAATGTGTTTCACTAAAAGCCAGGAAAATTTACACATATCTAAACAACTTTAACTATAAACTATTAATTTAGCAGAGAATTGTGTGGAATTCTCATTACTGACAGGCAAGGGTTCATCAGCTGTTGTTGTTGTACATACCTTTATTTTTTTGTGGCAAGTGATTAACAGTAGGGAATAATGAGAACAACAATCATGATTTGTAGAAAAATTTTTGACACCTACATAAACCTTTATAACAACATCAATTAACTCGTTATCTGCTAAATTGACAATATTGAATGAGTTTAAGTTCAATATTGAATTTATTGAACAAGTAGGATAAAATCATATTATACAAGCCTCAGGTGAGCGTAACATTATTTTATTCAACAAGTTCAATAAATTCAGTGATGAACTTACACGAATTTAATATTCTATTTAACACACTCCCAAAATAAAGACTGTTTAAAGCAAAAATGGATCATTTTTCATTGACGCGCCTATAGTGTAACCCTAACATTAAGCACATCTTTACACTTTGTATAACCCAAATGACTAACATGGCCTTTCAATACCATTTTTACAGTCACAAAAGGAGCACAAGTATGTGACGAAATTCTACAACAAGCTTTTTTAGAATTATGAACAGTCTATTATTTTTTTGTTAAAATAATATGCAACGGTATAGAGATTTTTTTAGACTGCACAGATATATTTCAATATATCCAGTATAATTATGACAGCAAAAATAACCCCATGAACAACAAGCATGGGTCAGGTGAAGGTAGACTAACAAATGAACTCGTACACTGTGATTTTCTTAAGACCCAGCGGTCAAGGATAGCCTACGAAAGTGCAAGCACTTATTTCCAGTTGGGTCCTCACCTCAGCACACACTAGACAGCTATGAGATACAAGGGAATCCGGGAACCAGTCCCTAGCTCTTATTGAATAGATCCCTTGGTTCTTTTACATGCCCAGTGTATAGCACTGATACATGTGAGTGCTGACATTATGATGTAATAAGAACTACAAAATTTATTGTTTTAAGTATCTGGAATATATAAAACTAACCTGTTCCCCTTTTATAGTTTTGATCAATGTAAGGTTTTGTGTATAAATGACAACTTTTCCCTGTAACTGGCGCCCTCTAGGTACACCGACAACATAATCTGTAAATAATGATTAACACATATACTTATACAGACAATATTCTACAGTCGACAATAGACCTGGTTTACCATATATGTCAATGTAAGTTTGTTTGTACATTGTATTTAAATTGTAAAACAATAAAATGCAATCATTGCTTTGTTACAAAATAATCCTATATATTGACCTTTGTTTGTTTGTTTGGGTTTTACCTCACACCGACACAGTATAGGTCATATGGCGATGTTCCAGCTTTACTGGTGGAGGAAGACCTCAGGTACCCTTCCGTGCATTTTTCAGGCACGTCAACGGGCACTTGAGTAGCACTACCGACGTTCAGTAAGCTTAGAGCTGGATAGCTTCCTCACATGAAAGAATCCAAAGTCCCTGCCAAGATTCGAACCCAAAGCTGTGAGGGACAAGTGGTTTGAAGTCAACGACCTTACCCACTCAGCCAAGGACGCTTCAATATTGACCTTGGTTAAAATACATGTACATAGGATAAATGTAAAAATATCATGACTTTTAAACTCAATCTTTGAATTATACATAGGAATAGAGGAAAATGTCTGAAAGAAAACTCTAAAATAAAAATTTAGCACAATGTTCCATTTCTTCTACAGACAAACTGCAGACAATAAGATAACAACGCCTAAGTACTTATATCATAGTTGACTTGTGCTGAATGTACTTTGATAGAAACAGAATTTCAGCACAAACAGAGAGAAAGATGTCATTCAGAAAAAAAAACAATACTGTTTTGAAGGAAAGTTTAAGTAAAAAATTTTTATAATGATCATATCACGTTTGTTTAAACCTCAGGGTCACTTTTCTAAATGACATCTAAAAAAAAGAGAGAAGAAACATACAGTTAAACCTCAATAAAAAGACCAGTTAGAGATATAAATATGTCTTAAATTCTTATTATTACAATGAAACTCAGCAAACCATAACAATCTATATTACAGATGTGGTTTCTATATTAATATGTTCTGTTTGTTTGTTTTAAAGTCACACCAACCCTGTGAAGGTCATTAAGCCACATTCCGGCTTTACTGGTGAAGGAAGACCTCAGGTGCCCTTTTTGAGCAATATTTCAAGCAAATTAAAAACAAACGCAACAATACAAACTATTGATCATTTCCATCTTCAGCAAATTTTAAAAAGAGTTCTTTTTGCACAAGTTTGACTGTAAGCTAAATTACATTAAATTCCAGGTCAGTATATATATAACAAACTTTAAATTCTTTGCTGATGCCTAAAAAAACTTCATCTAATAAATCAAGTGGAATCCCTGTGCCAGAAAACAGGGGTAATTGAATTCCAAGATTTGAGACATTTTTTTTGCAATCTATCTAACAAAACACAGTCTACTATCTGCACCATCTTAATTCAATAAAACAGCTTTTTGTGAGCAGAAACAACAAATACAATAACCTATCTTCATATAAAAATTTTTTTTTTACTTTTGGTAACCATTTTCTCACCAGCGATTTTACTGCGGAATAATTCATGTTACGAGATGTGTTGGCATTATTAAGTCTATAAATACCATTAGCTGCATAATCTATCAGAAACTGGCTCAGCTGGGATGGTAACTTCAATTTTCAGGACTTAGGCCTAAGCCTTATGTGTTGATATCGGGACTTAAGCCTAAGCTTTGAGTTCAGATTAATATTTGTACATACATAAACATACAAGCTTTCAGAAATTTGTGCAAAATCCTCACCTAGATTGAGGTAATAATTAACAATGATCATAGATAATAGCAACAATGCACTGAAAAAGTGAGTAAAACAATTCTTTTTCCTTATAGTAGAAATAAAAAAAACATCAGAAAGGAGGCGGAAACGAGGCAAGGTGCTTGTAAATAAAGATTTAACTGGTTTGGTTTTACGGTGCACAAACACAATTCAGCTCATACTGCTGAAACAGGAAAGATGATTTTGGCTAACCTCTGGTGTTACAAACTTAAAGCAACATCAGGGGTCAAAACCACCTCACCTGCTGGACTTAAGAGATGCATAGACTCAAGTAATTCCAACCCATTTCGTCTCCCCTTTCGATCACAAAGTGATAACTGGTGACTGCAATTCTGATGACTCGACCCTTAAAGGCAATTGACCCCTCAGCCACAAGGGTTTTGTGATTAAAGAGACATAACTGTGTATTTACTGTAAAAACTTGACATACCTTCTTTGTCATCGGAATCAAAGTTGCCAACAGCACTCGAAAATCCTAAAATATAACATAATAACATAATTATATTTACCCATTCATTGGGAGATTCATTTTTCACCTGTTCCAAATTTCAAAAATAGAATCTTCAAGTCAATCACCTGTTTTGATAGTAGTTTATTAGAATAGACAGGTGTTTTTTCAGAAATATGACATGGTGTTTAAACAAGATAATAAAGCTTCAAACATCAGTGAGATAAGCATCAACAGGAAGTCTGGCCTGGGAGTTATCATAATTGTTGGGGGACCAGAAACAATGAATAATCAAGTTATCATAATTCTAAGGGGACACTGAAACTATGAATAATCAAGTTATCATAATTCTAAGGGGACCTGAAACCATGAATAATCAAGTAATCATAATTCTCAGGGGACTGGAAACCATGAATACTCAAGTTATCATAATTTTAAGGGGACCAGAAACCATGAATAATCAAGTAATCATAATTCTAAGGGGACATAAAACCATGAATAATCAAGTTATCATAATTCTAAGGGGACCAGAAACCATGAATAATTAGGTTATCATAATTCTAAGGGGACATAAAACTGTGAATAATCAAGTTATCATAATTCTTAGGGGACCAGAAACCATGATTAATTAGGTTATCATAATTCTAAGGGGACATAAAACCATGAACAATCAAGTAATCATAATTCTAAGGGGACCCAAAACCATGAATAATCAAGTTATCATAATTCTAAGGGGACCCAAAACCATGAATAATCAAGTTATCATAATTCTAAGGGGACCTGAAACTGTGAATAATCAAGTTATCATAATTCAAAGGGGACACTGAAACCATGAATAATCAAGTTATCATAATTCTAAGGGGACCAGAAACCATGAATAATCAAGTTATCATAATTCTAAGGGGACATAAAACCACGAACAATCAAGTTATCATAATTCTAAGGGGACCGAAACCATGAATAGTCAAGTTATCGTAATTATTAGGGGACCAAAAACTATGAATAGTCCGTACCCATATAAGAGTAATCATCCCTGGCCCTTCCTTCTTTTGTTGCTTGGTAACGTCCTGGGCCATTTTCAAAGTTGAAGTTGAAAATTTGACCTGTATAGAAAAAGTAATGGAAATACTTATACTACTTGTGATGAAAATATTTTTTTGTTTTTTTTTGTTGTTGTTTTTTTTTTCTGATAAAGAAGTAAAGAAACTTTATTATAATACTTTAAATATTAAGACAATTGCACAAATGTTCAAGAAATCCAACAACAATTTTGACCCATAAAGAATCGCACTTAAAGGCTAATAAGTAAAGCATTTAATATCTTATTATGCCTGAATGACATCAAGAGCAAACTTTTAAAGTTTTAATATTCTATAAATTTACACTATTTTAATTGTTATGTTTCATTTCATAAAAAATATACTTTGAAATAGAACATTATCTTTGTTAAGCTAAATTTATATATATCCAATATTATATACCAGGTAAGTGTTAAAATTCGTAAAAAATTTTCTCCTATTTTTCATTTCCTAAAAAATTATACATGAAATAAACATGATCTTTGAACAAATTCTGATATAAATATTATACATGTGTTAAACTTTGTAATAAACCTAAATAATTCTCCTTTTAAACTGATCCCTATGAGCAGTTTAAAGAAGTTAGTTTTTGGTACAGTATTTTTACCTTGCCAATACCAGCTTCCAACAGCACCAATCAATAATTGTCTCCCTTGCTGCAAAAAAACCATACAATTTAGAGTTACTTCCCTTGAACATAAAAATTGTAAGAGAATTGTATTATTATAATACACATGTATGTGGTGAAATTGACTTAGAAAATAAGATGTCATAGGTGTCAAAATAAGTTTTTAACTTTATATCTAAATTAACTTAAATAAATGAAGACAGAAATTTATGATGAAAATAGATTCAGAAATAGATAAACTTTCAGATTTAACATAAACTTTTGTAAAAAAAATTAAAATAAAAAGATCTTAACAAAATCTTACGAGTTAATATTTTTTTAAAAATTTAAAAGCAAGCTAGAAGTGTAAAACAAATCTGCAATGAGTAAAATGAGCCGCGCCATGACAAAACCAACATAATGGGTTCGCGACCAGCATGGATCCAGACCAGCCTGCGCATCCGCGCAGTCTGATCAGGATCCATGCTGTTCACTTACAAACCCTATTACAAGTAGAGAAACTGATAGCGAACTGCATGGATCCTGATCAGACTGCACAGATGCGCAGGCTGGTCTGGATCCATGCTGGTTGCAAACCCATTTTGTTGGTTTTGTCGTGACACGGCTCAAATGTTAAAACAAATAAAGTATCGTTATTTTATTAAATTAAATTAAAAAAATCTTAAAAGAAAGAAAAGCAGTACTAAAAGAAAGTGAGAACTGCACTCGGCAAATCTGACATTATTTTGTCAGTAAGCTACCAAATTACCAAGCAAAATTGTGTTAGTAGACATCCCACTCACCCTTCACACAGACAAAATTACTTTTTGAACGATACAAATAATTTTTAAACAATGTTTTTCAAGTTTCCCCTGCAATAATGTTAGGCCTATGTCACAAAATACTAAAACCATATGACACTACACGTACATGGATTACGGCCTAACTTTTTGTTGACAGCTGCTCAATTAAAGCTTTTTGATGTTGAAAAAATAAAAATTCTTTATTTACGTAACCATTGAAAGTTTCAAATTTAAAGAAAAACGTGACTATAACACAAATTTTAACATAGTTAAAAGTAAGAAAACTTTTTATTAAAATTAAGTCAGTACACAAAATTATTTCAATTAAAAAATATTTTGTTCAACTGTATATGTAACATGATTTCACTAATGAACTCATAGATGTTCAAATGACCTAAAGTGCTTTATTTGATGTAAATGGATGGATCTGGTGCAATTTATATGTAGCAAAGATTGTTTTATATATGTAGGATCTATTCAGTCAGGCAGGTATGCAAAATTATATGCAATAGAATATGGGAACCAGGAACAATATGGGTTTAAATATTAAGAAAAGGTCATCCATAAGTTGGGAACAATCAGAAGACTTCACTTTCTGTAACTTTTAATATATCCGCCACACATCAATATGAGAGCATGTAAGCTTAAACAAGTATCAATGTGACCAGTCTAAAGCTCAATCAATCATCAAAACCAACCAGGAGGAAAGCTCAAATCAAGCATCAATATGACCATGAACAGAGCTCAATAAAGCATCAATATGACCATTAACAGAGCTCAATAAAGCATCAATATGACCATGAACAAAGCTCAATAATGCATCAATATGACCATGAACAAAGCTCAATAAAGCATCAATATGACCATGAACAGAGCTCAATAAAGCATCAATATGACCATGAACAGAGCTCAATAAAGCATCAATATGACAATGAACAAAGCTGTATAATGCATCAATATGACCATGAACAAAGCTCAATAAAGCATCAATATGACCAGGCGCAAAGCTCAATAAAGCATTAATATGTCAATGAGCAAAGCTCAATCAAGCATCAGAACAACCAGGAGCAAAGCTTAATTATGCCTCAATGTGACCATGAACAAAGCTCAATCAAGCATCAATATGACCATGAACAGAGCTCAGTCAATCATTTATAAGACGATGAATAAAGTTCAATCAAGCATCAAATAAAATTCATTAAAGCATCAATATAAACATAACAAAAGCTCAATCAATCATCCCTGTGATCAAGAGAAAAACTTAATGAAGCATCAACATGACCAGGAGCAAAGCTCAATAAATCATCAATTTGACCATGAACAAAGCTCAATCAAGCATCAACATGACCAGGAGCAAAATTCAATAAACTAGGACTAGGATTGAAGCTTATTAAGCACTTGTGTGACCAAGAGCAAAAAGTTTGATAAAGCAATTATAAAACTATGAATAAAGTTCAATCCAGCATCAATATGACCTTGAGGAAAGCATCTACGTCACCTGGAGAAACCAAATCTTACTGAAATCATCTTAAATGTTTAAGTGGCAAAAGTTTACTGAATTTAAACAAGATAACTGCTTGTACATCTTATACATTATTCATTTTGCATTATTCAAAGTATGGAAAGAAATATGCAAAATATTGTTTGGGTGATATATTTATTTACAGGGTGTCTATAATAAAGTGGATTGTTTTGGCAGAAGGAAAGAATTATCCTAGAAATACAGTTTTTATAACTGATGATTAATTTAAACATGTGCCTTGGGAAATACAACTATATGCCAAATATATAAAGATTTAATCTCCAAAATAGTCGGCAAACACATATTTTTTCAGATTTAATTAACAAACTGCATTGCTAGTTGGAAATTATTCCAGTCAAAATGATACAAGGTAATTTAAGAAAGAATTTAGTGCTCCCATTCATAACGTAATGATGGTATAAAATAAGAACAATAGTACAGGAATAAATAGTTAAGGAAAGAAAATCTGCAATAATGAAATTAAAAAGTGAACAAAAACTATTTGGAACCATGTGATTTTTTGTAGGTTTTTATTTTTTTGGTACTTTAATTGAGTTTTTGAAGTATGTGGTTGTTTTTACTTTTCAAGTGTGTGTTTTTTTAGTTGTTGCTTATTTTTTTTTCTTTTCTAATACAAGGTTATTTGTAATTATTTTGAGTTTTTGCTGGTTTAAAGAACAGCTATAGTTATAAGGTAACTTCCAAGCTTATTTAACTAGTAGAAGAGGAAAACTGTAAACAGGTATATTGTACAGTGCCCCTATAGCCACTATTTCAGACCAAAGTTAGAGCCTGTGTTGAACTTTTGAGATGCCAATATGGAACAAAATCTTTAAAACTTGCTACTGGAGAACTACTGAAAGATATTCTGTAAACAAGAGAGCCAAGATGGCCCTGAATCCCTCACCTGAGACATATTGCTTGAAAAGTTAACACTTCTCAAATGTAGCAGAAGAAGGTAATAAGGCTATTTAGGTGCGTAATTTTTTACCAAAGCTGCATATTTTCTTTAATTGTTTGTAGCTGTCCACTACAAAATACTTCATACCAAATATCTATGCTGTTGGCATTGTTGTTTTTGGCATTGTTGTTTTTGGCATTGTTGTTTTTACATGTTCACTATATAAATATCACATATGTATAAATCCTGCTTGGCAGGACCATTTTTGACAATGGCCAACAAGCCACACATACATTGCCACCACAAAAACTCACTGTGTGACCATGGTGAGCTAAAAATGTAAGTCACATCAGCATGTGAAAATAATGTGTTTTCAATATTTGATTTTTGTGTGTGGTGAATTGTGGTGAGTGCAAATAATGTGGAGTAAGATAAAACCATTTTTTTTGTTACTTTAAAGAAACAATTCCAACAGTTTTGATTTATTATAATTCAACAATTTATGCCATTTTTTCAAGTCAAACATAACTTTCAAAATTGTTAGTCGAAAAATCTATATAATATACTTTGATATCCTAAAAGTATTTTATCATTGCTCCTAACTTTCCCAACAAAAAAGAATCTAAAAATTAAATGAACATTTTCTTTATTTAAGAAAAAAAAAGAGCATTTTTCATTTTGTTGTTTTTGTTTTATTTTGTTGCTGTCGTTGTTTTTTTATATATGGAAGGCCCTTTTACTCATAAAGCTGTAAAAATGAAGTGACAAATATGAAACAGAAGATAAAGACCTAAAATGCACACAATCACTTGAACATACATATATACATACATTATACCATAGCAATGATTATAATACAAGAAATAAGCAAAAAAAAATCAAACCCAAAATGCATACAAATATATCAAAACAGCCCTGGCATTTATACAACTTGACTAAAGACATAATGCACCTTATCTGTTATAGGCAGATCTTCATTACTTGTTTAAGTGTGTTTCTATTTTCAATCCCAAGAGACCCATTGTTTTTCTTATAAATAGTCTGATTGTCATAAAATCCAAGTATCTTTTTGTTTTTTCAGAAATGCTGCATTGTGGCGGCCATAATTGCCTTCTTTGCTGCAGAGATTGGCAGAAAGATTTTGAAGGCATAGTTTTTTTCTATACCTAAGCTATAGTCATTGAATTTCAGATATACAACTTTCTGTAAAAGAGGAGATGTCTTGCTCAAAATTTTATCCTGCTTGTCAGAATGACAGAATGGCATGATTTTCTACACTTTACAGGATTGCCAGTGATGGTTGTTTTTGTATTTAACAAATAATATTTGTGTTATTGAAGTTAATACTTCACTTTTTGTATACTTCACTTTTTGTATATTAACTTCACTGATATATCAGGGTGTTTTAACATACAATGTCAAAAGTATTTAGTTTATTTCACTCTTTGTATATCTTCAGAGGTCAGAGTTGGTCAGAAATGGTCGAAGTTGGTTAGAAATGGTCAAAGTTGGTCAGAAATGGTCAAAGCTGCTCAGATATGGTCAGAGTTGGTAAGAAATGGTCAAACTTGGTTAAAGTTGGTCAGAAATAGTCAGAGTTGGTCTAAGAAATGGTCAAAGTTTGTCGGAAATGGTCAGAGTTGGCCAGAAAGGGTCAGAAATAGTCAGGGATGGTGAGAAATGGTCAAATTTGGTCAACAATAGTCGGAGATGGTCACAAATTACTCAATTAATGCCTTTACCAATTTGAACACTACAGGTATACTTTCATGACATCACAATTACAACAAGAGCTGTCCGTAAGACAGCGCGCTCGACTTTTTTATTGCTTGCCAATAAAAAAAGTTTTTGCAGTAAAAGGCAATACAAGAATCTCTGTATTTTTAAAGTGAACTAGTTGTTTGATACCCTTGAATATTACAGCAATGTTTATATGACATAATTTATGGTAAAGTGAACAAGTGGATAGGAATGAATTTTTTTAGATTTTTTAAGTTTTTTAGTGCTTGCCTATAATACAAAACATTGACAGTTAAGGGCCATAATTCAAATAAAATCTTTGACAGAATTACCTTCTCCTGGACATGTTTGGGAATCATGATTGTAAACAAGTATTCAACTTTCAAATTAATATCTCAAACAGTTCAGTCAAAAAGTGGACTGGTACTAAAAACTTAACCAAGATTCTAAGTCGATAAAAGGCCTTAATTTTTAAAACAAATCCTTGACAGAGTTACCTTCTCTTGCGTACAGATGGGGGTAATGATGTGAAATAGCATTGAAAGTTTCAAAGCAATATCTCAAAGGGTTAAGGCAATAAGTGGATTTTACCCATATTCAATGTATTTTCTAAGTCAAAAAGGGGCATAATTCTGTCAAAAACCTTGACAGAGTTATGTCCTCTTGTCTGTTGATGAAGGTCGTGATGGTAAACAAGTATGGTCAGTTTCAAAGCAATACCTCCAATGGTTTTGAAATAAAGTGAGGTGGTACAAAAAACTTAACCAAGCTCAATACACTTTCTAAGTCAAAAAAGGGCCATAATTCTGTCAAAAACCTTGACAGAGTTATGTACTCTTGTCTGTAGATGGAGGTTATGATGGTGAACAAGTATGGTAAGTTTCAAAGCCATACTTGTAATACTTCTGAAATAAAGTGGGGTGGTACGAAAAACTTAACCAAGGTGTGACGCCGACGCCGACGCCGACGCCGACACCGGGGCGAGTAGGATAGCTCCCCTTTTCATAGAAAAGTCGAGCTAAAAATTACGGAGCAGCATTATTGCTTGTCCATGACTCACGAGACATTATTCTTTCACAATGCCGTCTATATTGCCCTATATTTCCATTCAACTAACGCAAACACATGCCCTAAACTAAAGAAGATCTGCCATTTTAAAATGCATCAAAAACACCACAGTCGTCAAGCTGCAAAAGCAAGCAATGTAAAATTGATCAAAAAAAAATCATTATTGTGATATAGCCAGTTGCAAAAGCCTGTTCTATGGCACAAAAAAAGATTTAAATTAAATTGTTACTAAACCCTAAGTCAGCTAGTGGCGAGAGATTCTACCAAGTGCTGTGACCCTTGCAGACCAAGATCTGCCAGCACATCTGTGCCGATTTATCATCTTAATAAGCATAGTTCCCTATACATTCTAAATATGATAATTGGTCCATTTAATATATAAAGAGCGAAAACGGTTAAAATGCTAAATGACCTGTGCACGTGAATAACTATATTTAACTTTTCTTTAGCAAAAATGAATATTTACTTAAATTTCAACAGGCTTTTGCCACTGGCTATTATAAATCCAAATTTCCAGAAAAATCTTTTACGCTTTAACACATCTCTCCAAATAAAGTCATATGTAGTGAGGAAAAGAAAAATATGCATCAATATCATTTTTTTTTTTGCCAAAATTCTACACAAAACTTAAAAGTTAACCAATAAAAATCTTATTATTTTATAATAAACATTCACAGTAATTAGAAAACATATACGCATTACAGAAAAAGAAAAGGCTTAATTTGAAGAGATATGTTAAGTATTCCCAAGCCTCTGGTTTTTCCGAGGATTGAACTCACTTCCGCCAGAGCTACACTGTAGCCCGCCTGGCACGAGCCCTCTTTATGGTAGCCCCACCTGCCACCTGTAAATGATATATGCACACAATACACTTAGATGATGCTTAATATATTAACATCATTCAATCTTGGCTGACTATCTTCCAACTTTATTAATTACGACTTTTTCCCCATCTTACTTAAAACATATGATATGTCCACTAAGATGATTCTTAATACAGCTACAAAATTCAATCTTGGCAGGCTGTTTTCAAATTTCATTAATTACGACTTTTTCCCCCATCTAAATTAAAATATTTTCTCTGAAAAACAACTTTGTCTTCTAAAAGCTTCGTAACTCCAAAAAACAAACTCCAGAAGTCTTTTTTAATATTTTTTAGAATGATATTATAAGTATCACCATTCAAACTTGGACAACTATTATAAACATTTTCCTGTCTTAATTAAAATATGCCAATAAAGCATTACCCCCAACCCCCTCTGAAAGTCTGTCATATATATTTCTTTTTATAGATTTTTTATGTTTTCGTTTCCACTGGAACCTTTCAAAACTTTTAATATAGATGACACACAATTGCCACTCAAATATGTTTTTTTTTGTAAATTATAAACCACCATTCAAATCCTTTGAATATACAAAACTGCTTATGAAAATTGCAATAACTGTTTTGATAATTGGCTTTCAAGGAATCTAACCCTTTTTCGAGCATTTTAATATTATTAAATTTGTTGGCATTCAATCCGTTATAGTAATTTGTTTTTCCTTATTTCACTTCTTTTAATCAACCATCGTGCATTTTTGTACATGTATGTTAATTCTGTACAAGAGTATCTTAAGTCACAACACCATTATAATAATATTACACGATGGTCAACTTATGGAAATAGTCTGACAATATAATGACAACATCTAGAATACAATATGAAAATCAGGGGCAGTAACCCATCTACAAGAAACAATATAAAGATTAGGGGGGGGGGGATAACTACTATAGTTCAGTATGGATAACTTATACAGAATGAAAACAACTTCCCCTCAATGAGATCTGTTCATGTTATAGGTTTTGCCTTGACAGCTATTATGCATCGGACAAAATATTAACAAAGTATAAAATATTTCAAAGGGCAATAAGAACTTGGAAATTATGCGAAGCAGAGTTACAATTCCTCAACAGTACTATGCATTATGATAATAAAAATAGGTATGTACAGATCCCACATCCTAAAGAGAATATTTTTGCACTTTTCTCTTTTTCATTTTTTTCCAGGTGAGATCTCATCCTTCTGTTTCCTTAACATACATTAGAGCTTTAAAAAATGTTTTTCTCCATGTAGGCAAACATTTTCCATCTTCGAGACTGTCCAATTCAAGTTTTATTTTAAACTAAGTCATTTCAGTTTTACTGTAACTTGCTAATACTTTATTATTGTATGCAAAGCAACTAATTCTCATGAGCCTTTAAAAAAATCTGAATCAAAGGGCCCAAGTTCCTAAGATTGCTGGATTGAGATGTAGATTCCTTAGACACCTTAAAAATTACGAATTTTTCTCATTTTTTATTTGCTAAAGCAAATATTGTATTATCTTATTGAACAGATGTTTCGAACCAGCTATGTTAACAAAATTTATTTACTTATAATCAAAACTAGACTAAAATAGTCAAACCTGTGTTAAAGACCACCTCCAAATAATAACCACCCTATGAGTAAAGACCATACTTCAACAAACCTTCATTGATTAAATACAAAGTTTACTTGAAATTAAGACCACTTGTACATAAAGGACATGTTCAGTTGGTCTCTAAGATGGCCTATGTTCACAGGTTTATGTATATTTATATTTTAGGTAAGGTTTAATTTACACAAAATGTATAAATAACAACACACAAAACAACAGGGTAGTTTCCAAAAGGTTTGGAATCACAATTGTTTCTGTGACAACACAAAGAAAATAATATTCCGACAACCTAGAAACAAAATGCATCTTGATAAAAGTTTACAATAAAAAAAACATCATAAATTCAATGACTCTGAAAGAAATTAATAAATTATCACACAAACAAAATTACAAATATTCAAAAAAAAAAATTTCCAGTCCTGAAAGTCTATAAATAAATTATCGCATATTCCTCCTTGACAACACATAGCATTGCAGATTCCTGAAAACATGTAAATCTAACAGGCAAATGGATACATTTTCGATCATATAACATTCAAAATTTCTGCAAACAGACAATCAATCTAAATGCTTTTACAATTTTCAGTCCTTAATTCAAACCTATAGAAAACTCAATAAACCTAAAGAAAACTCAGTAACCTAAAGGAAACATAAATAAACCCAAAGAAAAATAAATAAATAAAAAAGAAAAACTCACAGCAAATAAACTAAAGGCCTAAAAGCATAATAATCATAATAATAACTACTATATAATAAAAAAAACAAAGATTATAAGTCTACAAGAATAAAATGGAAGTTAAAGCGTATAGAGAAAATGCGTGTTGTGAGAGCATAATGAGAAAAAAGCGTGTTGTGAAAGCATAATTATAATGAATAAAAGCGTGTTGAAATATTTTGAAATTTTGTGTGCACAGAAAAAAAAGCAAAGATAGCAGTAAAAGGGAATGATGGGATAAAAGCAAGTAAAGCATTTTATCACAAGGTGTTTAGTAATTTGTAGTATTTTTTGGTGATTTTGATTAAGAAAAATGTAAACATTTGAATTAATCAAATTCAAAGAACACGTACTTGAAATAATCACGTTGTTTAAATTCAATTATAAAGTGTTTTAAGGACATAGAAGGTATGATAACAGAAAGATCAAAGATAAAATTTCAAAAAAAATAAAAAAATTTAACATCATCATTCTTTGAAAAAATTACAAAAAAAGTTTAGAGGTATTTTCTCCCCTATAAAAACAAACAATCTCATAATAAATATGTGCAAAAAATTCGATATCAAATTCTTTTTTTTCTACTTTGTATACAGCTTCGGCCATTCTAAACTTTTAAATGTACTCTTATTTTTCCCATTTCTACCATATCTTACCAACAAATTTCATGTATATCAATTTTTTAAGAATTTCTCATCTCATTCATACTTTATCAGACATACATTAGTAATTTGTTTGGGAGGGGGGAGAAAGTGGGGGTTGGGGGGTTAAACTAACATTCAAATCTAAGCGACATTTAGCTTACATTAGAGGATGAGTTATTATATATACAAGTATATACATGGAGACAGAAGCATGATTATAACTGCTTTCTACCATTCCAAACATTTTTTAAAAACTTTTTACTGAATTTATTTGTGAACCAAAAATCATACTTCGAGACAGAAGCATGATTATAACTGCTTTCTACCATTCCAAACATTTTTTAAAAACTTTTTACTGAATTTATTTGTGAACCAAAAATCATACTTCGAGACAGAAGCATAATTATAACTGCTTTCTACCATTCCAAACATTTTTTAAAAACTTTTTACTGAATTTATTTGTGAACCAAAAATCATACTTTTAAAATGAAACCCTTGCCATTACCTGGACTTAAAATTAATGCTTCAATTAATGCTTCAATTTCAAAGCAGGACTGTGAGGTTTAATCCTAAGCCCTCTCAGGTGGCGACTAAATTTACACATGCAACCAGTGCAGACCAAGATAACCAGGCATATCAGTGCCATGTAATCATGGTCTGCACTGTTCGCAATTCCGTTAAAACTTGAGGAAATTTTCCTCGAAACATGATAAACGGTTTTGTCCAAAATGAAAGATGGACATTTTAAGATATTTAGCATGGTAATCTTGAATTAAGTCAGTGAATGATAAACTGCAAGATGAGATTCCCAGAAAAAATTAACAGAAAAACAACTTCATTGGTTTAACCAATGTATTAAATCACAACATTTGTAATTGGTTTTCAAAGAGGCAATGTTCAATAATAAACAATAGTCTTCATTAAACAAAAAGGTTGCAGAGTTGCAGTAAATAGCAGAAACATAGATGTTTTGCATTTAATTTCAGTTGAAATGAAGGCAAGATCTTTTTTGCTACATAAGTGAAAAAGGAATGTCTTTATTTGTACAAAAAGATGGTATTTTTCCATAGAAAAGAAGAAAGTGTCTTTATTTTTCAATAGAAATGGGCAACTGTCTTATTTTTTTTCTATATAACAGTATCTGCATTTTCCACAGAAATGAAGACAATGCCTTTATTCTCCATATGAATAAAAGGCATTGTCTTAAATTTCAATATTCATTTAAGTAAAGGCAATGTCTTTATTTTTCCATATTTAAGAAGAATGGGTTTTTTTTCCTTTTTGAAAATTGATGAAGGAGATGTCCAGAGATGTTCATTTTTTACAATCAAATATTATCAAGAGTAAACAAGTAAAACAACAGTAATTTTAAGATTTTTTTTCTACATTTTTTTCTCTTTACTTTTTTCTTCATTTTATTTTCTTCTCATAATCATTTATATTCAGAAACAATGAAAGCATGGATCTACTAACTACTGGAGGTTACTTCACAGGGATGGCTACATAATTATAGTTTTGTTACCACTTGTTTTTTGTTTGTTTTTTTTTTTAGATTAATACAACAACATGCAAAAGATAATACCATAAGAATATGTGCTTTACCTCATTCTGAGTGAGAAATAGGATTATAAAAAATAGAATTATAACAATATAATAACATGAAACAGGTTAAATGGAGACAGGTTAAAGACATAAAAAGTTTTAGACATAAAAACATACATTTCCGATATATAAAATGTGATCAATCAGACATAAAACTTAGTGCCATACATTCAAGGAAATAAAACAGTGAAAACATAGAGATCTATTTCATACAGAATTGTGCATTTTTTTTCTCAACAATATATATGTAATAATTCTTTGTAACTATTGATTACATATAGAAAAACTGCGTACAGGAATACAGTATTCCCTGTGTAACCAGTTTTGCTAATCTATAGATATATATATATGTTTTTTTAAATGTATAACAATTTATTTTGCTTGTGCATGAAGGTGCAAAAACATGGTAGATAAGGATGTGACAACACAAATCCAGAAATGCTAGTCGCAGTCTGATATCCGGCCTCAAATGTGAAATTTCTAAGCCGCACGCCTCCAGATGAGCCAAAATATTTCAAGAAAATCAAACTTGACCAAAATATGCTAAGATTTTAAAGAAAAGTAAAAAAATTAAGTGTTTCAAGTAAAAATTTACCTGTTATGTGCAATTAATGACTGATTTGCAGAATTTATCACTATATTTCTACTGCGTGACTAATGCAGTTAAAGCTACTGTTGCATATTTTTACCTCTTTTTGGTAATTAACGTGCATTGCACCAGTGCCGTTTGCAATGTGTTACTTCACTTTCCTCATTCATTTCTAAATATTTTACTTATTGATAAATTTTCAATTTTTTTTTAAATGAAAATGAGCATGAATCTGGAGGCATGCTACTTTAAAAAATAATCTCTAAACTTTCATCATATAATCTCTAAACAATGTAAGCAGAAATTATAGCCCAATTTTTTATGTTTACCCTAATTCATCAACTAAATAAACAAATCTCAAACATCGTTTTGTTAATTCATTATTTGGAAATGCAATTTTTTTCTCGTTTTATCTCAGACTCTAGCATTTCTGCAATTGAACGACATAAACGTGACCGTATTTTTTTTTGTGTGTGTGTGACCGCATGGGCAAATTCTATGTGAAGAGATGGTTATGTGATCGGACATCACACTTACTCCGGTTAAAACAGCAGAATATCCAAGCTGGCAGTACCCTTGCTGGTGAAACTGATCCGTAACCAATGGCAACCCATCCACACCTAAACAACAGCATGCACAAAATAGAAAGGTGTGTGTGATTGGCTGTAACATGACCAGATATTTCATCAAGTGCATCAATTAAAATAATAAAAACTCAAGAGTTCTTTTTTTCATTATCCTTCCTTATTCTAATTCTCGTTTTTTTCCTGTCCTTAAACCAAATGGCCGGAACTCTAATATCTAAACCAATCTTAAGCCAATCTTTTATATATTCTTTTCAATAAAATTGAAACAAAAATAACAGGAAAAATATATTCCTAGAATTCTCCTTGCTACATACATTAATTGCTGCATAAATCTGAAATGATCTTGACCTTAAAAAGTCACTTTGTACTTTCAGTGAATGGCAACTTAAGTGTTGTTTTCAAGACAAAAATGCAAGTGTTGTCTTGACAGTTTAGATTTCTGTGACTCTAAATGTGGAATTAAAAGCTTTATCGGTCAAACATAATATGAACATCACAGTGACCTTGACCTTTGCTAGAGAAATCATATCAGGGTGACCTTAACCTTTCAGTATGATTGCTTACAGGTCAAAATTATTCATAAACCATTTGTTGACATAATTGGACTTTTTAACAAGTGAAATATTTTGGGAAACAAAGAATAATCATCTTTAAGTTAAGACTGGCTGTTTGATAGTTAAAAGCTGTGAATACAATAAGTAAGTTAAACATAGTATTACTGTTTTTGAATTAATGGAACACACTAGTTGTTTTGTACAAATTAGGAAAGCCTGTGACACACAAATTAGTACATTAAAACTCACATCAAAACATTATTTGCGGCATTTTTTCACAATTAGTCGAGAAAAAAGCTTGTTTTAAAGCTGAAAGAAATTAATTTGCATGTTAGTGAAAAAATTATTTATTTCACCAAATAATTCTAATAAAATTCACAACTTTGTCAGTCATAAAATATACATATACTACATAATTCTAACCTAAATGAAAATGATCCAATCAGATGAAGTGGCACTTTTGCTACAAAAGGACCAATCAAATTAATTGACATAATTTCAAAATTGACCAATCAAATTAACCGACCTATAATTTGTTTGCCGTTTAAAACAGATGGCAGACACAGTTGTAAAACCACTGATGCTTTTAACATTATCAGACAAAAATATCCAAAACTGTTAACATGTCAATAAAAATCCATGTGAAGCCACTTTTCTGGTATCTTTCTGCATCTTCAATAAATCCAAAAAGCTGGAAACTGAGAGCTGTAGAAAAAAATAATTAACTAAAAAGGCGCACTATGGTCAATTCACTTAGTAATTTGTTCCTGCAGTAAGAATGAATTGCAAATAAAATATTAATGCAATATAGTTGTATCTTTTATGAATTGAGATAGATGACAAACCATTCTAGCATCAAACCCTTAAAATAATGGTAATGCTTAAAATTGCACGGACACCAAGTTTAGGTCAGGGCACATTAGGTCAAAAGCAACTAAATTTATACCACAATACTCCTTTAAGCATAGTAAAAGCAAAATAATTTAATACATGTATACAATGTACATGTAGTTCATGTGCTTGTGCCAACCTTTACAAATAACCAAAAAAAATGCAAAAGAAAAAAATAAATCATTTTATACTTGTGCATGCATACATGAATTTTCTGCTTTAAGAAAATGTCAAATCCAAACTGTGTTCATTTAAAGTGCTAACTTATTTCATCACGTTCCATCAAAAACTGTTTAACTTTAAGCATATTTATACTTGATATAACAACATATATATTAATTCATTTATATCAAGTCTCCTCAATTAATCTGACAAGTAAAGGTGCCAGTAGGACTTGAACCCACACTCCCCAGGTCCAGATAGACACTATAACCACCAGGGCTCTCCTCCCTATCAAAAGCAAATCTAAATACCTATTTTAACATTTTGTTTTTTATTCTTCTCAATTAAATCACATCAGCATCAAAAAAGAATCAAGCAGCCTTTATAAATGTGCAGTCTGGGCATTTAAATTTCCAGCTTATTAGCAATTATATTTGTTGCATAATTACACTATTTTGAATTCCCTAGTTTATATTATGGGAAGTACTCACTGACAGACCAATCCATGTGGCAAAACCTGCACTGAAAATCTTTCTTATTTCAACAGAAAAAAGTTGCCGGAATGATGAAATATTTTATATACACTGTACACATATAATAATACACATCATAAATAGATTTTGACATTTCTATATTGTTTTTGTTCTGTTTTTTTATTTAAATTGTACAATATTATATTTAAGAAATAATATTGATACCCTCCAAGTAATCATCTTTTTAACACCAGTTTGAAGTTTTGAGGCGTAGGAATTGACCAGGCCCGAGTGGTTAACATTTTTGCATCAAAACAACAGTGTAGAAATTATTCTCTGAAATAGATCTGAAAGTACAATTTCTATTTTCAGTGTCATGATAACTTATGTTAAATATTTGTTACTATAGGTAGATTATCAACTTACGCGACCGACATGGTGAATACTCTTCATAATCAGTGGACGATGGTCGAGCTACATAACAAGTTCCTACAGGCTCGCGCTTGTCTAACCGCGTTGAAAAATACACATACCTAGGTGCACATGCCTGAAAATAAACATTTGAAACGATACATTTAAATTAAAATAAATATTCATATAAATACATAGCATTGTTATATGGTAGTCCAGCCATAACTTAAAGCAAAATTGGCAATTCAATACAGTCATTATTTCAGGCAAATTGGCAGCCCAGTCATTATTTCAGACAAAATTGGCAGTCCAGTCATCATTTCAGACAGAATTGGCAGTCCAGTCATTATTTCAGGCAAAATTGGCAGTCCAGTCATTATTTCAGGCAAAATTGGCAGTCCAGTCATTATTTCAGGCAAAATTGGCAGTCCAGTCATCATTTCAGACAGAATTGGCAGTCCAGTCATTATTTCAGGCAAAATAATGCAGTCCAGTCATTATTTCAGACAAAATAATGCAGTCCAGTCATTATTTCAGACAGAATTGGCAGTCCAGTCATTATTTCAGGCAAAATAATGCAGTCCAGTCATTACTTCAGGCAAAATTGCAAGTCCAGTCATTATTTCAGTAAAAATTTGCAGTCCAGTCATTATTTCAGGCAAAATTTACAAACCAGTAATTATTTCAGACAGAACTGGCGGTCCAGACATTATTTCAGGTAAAAAAGGCAGTCCAGTCATTATTTTGGGTAAAACTGGCAGTCCAGTCATTATTTCAGACCAAAGCTGGCAACCAAATAGAATTTACTACTTTCTGTTTGTAGGTAGAATTGTTTTCTTACATGAAAGAAATCAACTCAAACCCTAGTGCATTTGAGAGTAAATATATAATAACATAATTATTATCTTAGACTTCCAAAGTTTTAAAGTTTTCATTAACATAACAGTGAACTAATATAACAGGAAACATAAACATTATATATATACATTGCAGTACTGTTTCGACATAATCTTTTTCTTTTCATGATTCCACTAATCCACTTACATACATCTGACGATAAAACTATCTAAAACATGTATTTTTGCACTCAATACACTTTGGCAGTATTAAGAGGAAATACTTTATATTCTGCATGAACACAATTTTCAGCAAATTACTCTTTTTTTACTGACATTTCCTACTTCTTCCTTGTTCAGAATATGTATAACAAAAGTATACATGGTATATGTAAATTATTACACATAGAAATTTCATAATCTAAGGCCAGAGCAATTCTTGCAAATATATGCAAGTTCTATTTGGATATTTCCTAAACCGAGCTGTAAGATTACGCACATGAAAGTCTAACCCTAACCCATTGCAACCAAGCCAGACAGATTCATTAAACTAAAGAATACGAAGTTGCAAGCAAGATTCAAACCTACAGTAGTGTGAGGCAACTGTTTCTAAATTAAGTGACCATAACTATGCAGCAATACCTACCTGAAAGATTCCTCACATGAAAACCAACAACCCATTGCAACCAAGCCAGACAGATGAAGAAGTTTACAAACAAAAGAATACGAAGTCGCAAGCAAGATTTTAACCTACAGCTGAGTGAGGCAAATGATTTCAAGTCAGCCACCTTAACCATGTAGCAATACCTACCCGAAAGTTTCCCAACATGAAAGCCAGCCATCCTTTGCAACCAAGCCATAGAGTCTATCATTCCTAATTACAACAGATAAGAAGTCCCAAGTAAGATTCTAGCCATCAGCAGTATGAGGCAAGCGAATCAACATCAGCAACCTTAACCATGTGGCCCAGATACCTAGATGGGGCTACTGATAGTCGGAACAAATGATCTGTATTCCTTGACCATAATAATCATATCTGCTAAACTTAATACTACATAAGTCCGGTGAAATATAGAAATAATCATACAGTACGACAGGGCACAAAGTCTCCCTAATCAATCAGATAACAAATGATGCTGAAAACATCCCTCAATTTCCAGCAGTTGTTAGTCATTTAAGTGTATCAATGATTGACAGCCAAACTGGCTCCTCATAAACTATCGGACCAAAATTTACCATAGCCAATCTTAAGACTGCAACTTGTAACAGTTTTCATAGTGCTGTAAAGTCTGGGATTTTCATTTGCAGAATAAATTGTAGAATAAGAGTAGATGGTTATACACTGGAAGATTTTCTTTTTCTTCAAAAATGAATTCAATTCCATTTGAGGTCATAATGCAAAAATTATCAAAATGCTATGAAAATAATTTAAGGAAAAGATTTTAGTCTTATGTGTCAAAATTTTCAAATGCAGTTCTATCAACAGACCCCAACACATTTACTGGTCAGAATCTTTAAAACCGTAGACCAAATTTTTTATTGCAATTGTGGGATGCAAAATCTTACAGCAGATCAAATAAAATTTTGTTGGATCTTAAATTCGTGGACTGACCTATCCACCAAAAACATGAATATAAGTTCCCCATGAATTATAAGATTTTGCAGTAGCACATGACTCTCAAGTTCCAGTACCAAAATCTATAATGACTTTGGCCACAGAAAATGTCTTCAAATATCTCCATGACCCTTCCTGACATCAATATATCATGTTTACATGTCAATATCCCATCAGGATACCGATATTTACTGAGAATTGGTAACCAATATATTACACTGTCAAAATGATTAGTATCCCATATATAGTTAATTTGTAGGGAAATAAATTGTCAAGTTGTACTTAGGAAAACACTTTAAAAGTAAACTGCTCTTTAAAGTTCAAAATGATTTTATCATTTACAATGTTGATTAATGGCTTTCAACATATCTGTTGAGAATACTATGGATAAAGGACAAATTATAGCAGGTCCTGAATTTCAAATTTGTACATCAAAACAAATAAAATAATTTGTAAGTTTCTAAAATGGCCTTGTAAAAAACCTGGAAATGAACTTTTCCCAAACTTTGTGAAAAAGCTGATAGAAATGCATTTAAACAAATACTGAGAAATTAATATATTCAACAAGGGAAATTTCTGATGGAAAACAAATACAGTGTATTATATGTAAATGTTTTTTTCATTACCCTACTGATAGTTTATAATGTCATACTTCAAAATACAAATGAGAAACAAATGAGAGCTGACTACCATAGCAACCTTATTTACTATGCATGTCATCATAAAGAAAACCACAATAAATGGAGAAAAATATACCATGTTACTTTTCTTCATGATAGATTAATTATTTAACTTAAAGGGACTCCACTGAGTTTTTTTTGACATGGCTGTACTGGAAATACATTTTTACGAGATTTTTTTTTTTCATTTTATGAAAATCTGTAGCAAACACTTGTATTCAAAATTTCAGATCATTCGCTCACTCTGTTTTTCCAGAATAATCATTTTTATCGTACAAAATGAACTATAATGAAAAGCATCGTAACAGTTTTAACGTAATTCACCATCGATTCCAGTCCATTCCGGTAATTGGGCCAATTCTGGTAAGTCGTGTAACCGGTTTAAACTCAATCCAGCCAAGGAATAGCAATAAATATTGATTTTTCAATTTCATTCTGAATTTATTTCTTAATTATGTGACTTATATTTTTTCATTTAAGCACCAAAGTTGCCTATGTAAGATTTTCAAATTTTATGTTTTTTATGTTTTGGACCTCAATGGAGTTCTATTAAGTAAACATTTACAATTACTTTTCTGGTGGTGGTGACAGAATACCATGCAATCAGTGCAGACCAAGATCAGCCAGCACATCTGCACCCTGTGATCAAGGTGACTGCACTGTTCGCTATTCAGTCAATATCTATTTTTATATTTTCCCGTATTAAAAATAATGAATGTGAAATATGTCCAGATTAAGAGATGGACCAGTTTGTTTAAGTTATTTTATTTCAGTTAAAGATGTTCCAAAAAAAGATTATGCTAAAATCAAGCAGGTAACATTACGATAAGAGCAACAATTCAAATGTGACAGTGACCTTTACACATGAACATGACTGGCAAGGTCAAATTATTGAATTAAGCTAAAATTTTCATAACTTTGGTATTTAATAACAGACTTGATTAACTGATTTGACTGATATTTTGAAATCCTATAAACTTTGAATGGATTGTCTGAAATTCAATGCTGGGCAAACCTTACTATAGTACTACATCCAGTTAAAGGGACTCCACTGAGGTTTAAAAGCCTAAATACATAACATTAAATTTTGATTGAACTCATTGGCACTATTAACAGAAATATACGCAAAGATAGTTAAGAAATATACATTGAAATAAATTGAAAATCATACTTTTATGCTTTTCTTGAACCGATTTGAGTGAAAAGCCTTTAAATGCTTTTCATTTCGGGTCATTTTTTTTACAATTTGAATAATTATTCTGGAAAAATGAAGTGCACGAATGATCTGAGATTTTGCATAAAGATTAATGGTCTAAACCTACATCAAATGGTACATTTATCTGGAAAAATATTTTCAGTCCCATCATGTCAAAAAAAAACTCAGTAGAGTCCCTTTAAAGTGAAATTTCAAATAAACAAATAGCATCAAATACACAAGGAAGAAACAAAATTTAATACTTGTATTTATTGACATGATCGCAGACCAAAATACACCAGGTCAGCTAATCATTATCTATAAACCACTTTAAATGATTTTAACCCTCAAAACAGTACTTCCTGGAAAGTTAAAATAAGTTCAACAACATGAGACAGTACAGTGGGCTAGCCATTAGATACAGGAAATTATCCTCAAATGTCCACTTCACACGCTCTTAACCACACTCCAAATCAAGCACATGGTCAGACTTAACACACTCCAATTCAAGCACATGGTCAGACTCTCTTATCTGTTCTAAGATTTAAAGCCGCCTTCAGTTTTTCACAACGATAAATATTTATGTTATTTTTAGATCAATCGTTTCATATATTTGTCAAATCAAAAGAAATTACATGGAAAATGAAATTTGTCATCCATAATATGCGGAAGATTCATTTCTCAAAAATATCTTCTATTTTTAGGAAGGAAAGTCACCGATGCCTTACAAATAGCTTTTGGAAGCTGTGTCTAAGATATGATACACTTTTTCCAAGTACTGAAATTATTCTTTTCCCTATCATACAAAAAATATCATATGCATTGATCTGCAAGCTATAAGAGCTTGTGGAAAGTAAGTTTGAACCCCTCTCCCACTTCTATAATGTCAACACATTTCACTTGTCAGCAATAAATGTCCAATAACCAAATTTTATTATGACCATTAAAAACAAACAATAACATAGAAGCAAAATAAAATTCACACATAAAATCCTATCAATAAATAATTTATTCCCTACCGTACAAAGAAACCATCAGAAATATTAATTCAAGCAACATCAAGCCCTGTCAACCTCTTTAATAAATTAATAACAAATAGGGTCGGGATTCTTTTGAACCAAGTTTACGGGTCATTTGTAAATATAGTAATTTTCAAATTAAAATATCACGACACTAAACTTATCGAGACGTCTGACTTTTACGTTTCGCGTTTATTACGCCACAAAACAATCTTGATGAGCCAGAAGCTGGTATAAAAGTACCCAAAGAATGTTTACATGCAATAAAATGGGTAACCATCTAAAAATGTATTATTAAATTAACTATCGTTTGGCCGAGCTTCAAAGGAGAAGGTGGGCCGCAATGACACTGTAATTATTTTAGACTACTACGTATGTTAAATTTAAACTGTCAACATGTACACTTGTAATGAAAACTATCTCTATTACCCCATTATTTTCACATATAAAATCATCATGGTCAAATGTCTGATGTTTACAAAAAAAGTTTTACATTTTTGTCTTTTTTTTTTTTAAATGAAAGTTTCAATTTTCCAAAACATCACTAGGAAAAGTATATCTTTACGAAAATAGAAGTTTTAAGTGTATAAAGCTATACTTTTTCTGCTGCAAAAATCGCTATTGTGATTTTGAAAAAAAGATCATTACTTTCAAGAATTCTTGTATGAAAGAAATATGGGTAGTTTGTTGCTTTAAAAGCAAATATTGCATGACTAAACAATCATCCGTAAATAGTAAAAAGTAGCATAATATTATATTTTCTGTTTTAATATGAACAATACTCGTATGTTAAATAGGTCACAAAATTGACCATGAGATCACAGAAACAATAATTATGATTTTACTGTTGATAATATAAAAAATATTTTAAAGGATATATAGCTTTATACAGGCCACTTAATGTATCCTTGAAAGTCTTTGTATCATTATTTATTGAAACGAAATTGTATATACATGTATACTGCTTCTGAATAATTTTGGACTTGTCCATTGTTGTTGATATTAGGTGTTGAAATATTACTGAACAAGAGCCGGTTGAACCTGGTGATGCTCCCCGAATAGGTTTTGGACACATGAAGGTATACCTCTTGTAGTGTCAGAGTTATGTCACAGACAAAGTTCAAAGTGTAAAAACAACCCAAATGTTGCGCATGACACGTCATCTCAATATGGTGATCATTTCTATGAAATAGTTGTAAAATCCGACTTGAAATAACAAAGTTATGGGCCAGACACGGTTTTGCTGCAAGGTCATGCTGTGACCTTGACTTTCAAGGTAGCGCCCCAAATGCTGTGCGTGACATGTCTTCCCAATATGGTGATCATTTCTGTGAAATAGTTGTAATATCCGACTTAAAATCACAAAGTTATGGGCCAGACACGATTTTGCTGCAAGGTCATGCCGTGACCTTGACCTTCAAGGTAGCGACCCAAATGCCGCACATGACATGTCGTCTTAATATGGTTATCATTTTTGTGAATTAGTTGTAAAATTTGACTTGAAATAACAAAGTCATGGGCCGGACACGATTTTGCTGCAAGGCCATGCTATGACCTTGACCTTCAAGGTAGTGACCTAAATTTGCACGCGGAACATTGTCTTAATATGGAGATCATTTTGTGAAATAATTTTAAAATCTGACTTCAAATAACAAAGTTATAGGCAGGACACGATTTTGCTGCAAGGTCATGCTGTGCCCTTGACCTTCAAGGTCCCGACCAAAATGTTGCCCAAAACACATCATCTCAATATGATGATCATTTCTGTGAAATAGTTTTAAAATCTGACTTCAAATAACAATTTAAGTTATGGGCCGGACACGAATTCGGAACATATGTACAGATGGACGGACTGATGGATGGCACACGGACAGACTCCAAGGATCTTTAGCCCTGTGGGTTCAAACCCTGTCAAGGGAAGTCATTGTTCATGCTAACATACGTGACTGCTTTTCTTTTTGAAACAGATTATAACTGACCTGCTATACTTTAGTTCTCAAAAAGAAAAGTAGTCACGTATGTTAGCATGAATCAAAACATTCACAGACATCAATTTTAATGTATACGTCAAAATATTTTGACTAGAACGAAATGGTAGAGTAAATCAAGTATTTTCATTGGCTTTATGTGTTGACCACATACAATAAAGGCAAGAACTATGCTCATGGCTGAACGGCATTTCCAAGCATTTTTGGAAATGCTAATATTTATAACTATTTCTATGAATTTCTAAACAAAACAACTTGATTAGCATCTCTATGACCTCAGTGAGCTGTATATCTATTATGTAAATGACAACTCATTGTTAAAGTTCCTGTTATTGGAGACAGAAAGTACATGTACTTAAAATTATTTCCCTATAACGACTCCTTTTCTAACAGATACATATACATGTATCATGTATTTCATATATTTTTATATATTTTCTCATGAATAATGACAAATAATACAGGAAAATTTTATATTAAGAGGTATAATCATTGTTAAAACACTTAGTGTCAAACTGTGGCAGACGTCCTACATGGAAAACCTTATGAATATGATGATGATGACGCCCTTAGCAAATTATAGAGAAACTTCTAATACACATGTACGGCTAATTTGACTACATAAATATAATGATTGTCAAGTAGATTTGTAACAAACTGTCCAGTTAGCTCAAAAGGTAGAGCTTTAAACTGTGAATCAGGCTATCCCATTCCAATTCCCATACAGTGCAGATCACTTTCGTTGAAATTGATATAAAATCCTTTCCATGGTCATTAGCACTGTATCTTTGCTTAGGCATGCATGTGTACTGAAGTTATCAACTCCTTACGTAAATTAAAGTTTACTGCTAGACAGCCTCCCAGGAATGATGCCGCTGGCTGAACTGTGCTTTGATGAATTCAAAGTAGCTTACTGTCGTGATCAGAAGAGTAAATTACCACCACCACCATCATCAGATTTAATACAAATTGTAATATTGAAACTTATAGACAAGGCATCAGTAAGACAGAAAATTCACAGTCTACCTTGATCTAATGTATGACTTGACTTCACTTGTATAAACAGTAAAATTTAAAAACCATTAAGTCTGTTTAATCAAGTAATGACTGAATAATAATCCCATAATTCAAACTACAATTAATTAACTGTTTACTTATGTGACAAATTAAACAATGATTGGTTAATCAATTTGTCATATAATTGGTTATGAATGATATGAAATTTTTCATCATAAAAATTCATTTGGCACGTATACATTGGATAATAACTTTTAATCTTCTATCAATTTGTAATTTTGAAGACAACAAACTGTAAAATATAATAAGCAATATGTAATACAATATGAATACAATAAACAAACAAATGAAACTCTTGACACAACATTCACATGACATGATCTTAATTTATCTTTATTTTTTTTTATCTTAAACTCTTCCTAATCATCTTCCTTCAAATCATTCTTCTTTCTATCTATTTCTTCTATCTTTTTCTTCTCTGTATCTCTAACTAGCTGATAAGCCAATTTGAATTACTTACTGGCAGCCTACATGATAATGGCTGGGGGGGGGGGGGGGGGAGAGCAAAATCAGTTATACTCTGCCATTTACACACAAACAACTTTGATAATGGAAATTTGAGTGGACTACAAAGAAACTACAGGAAGACTGGGAAACCTACAATTTTCTACTACTGCTGAGTAGACTCACAGACAACAAGGACATTCCTCAGATATTCCTAGCATATCATTTACTACAGGATAATTATAATGATCATCCTTTAGTCAGAATGTATTTCTCACACAAGAACTATTCAGTGTTACCATCTCCATCTTCATTATGATTGTTGCTCACAACATGCACCCTGGGCACCAATTTATGATGACAAAACTCTCAACTCTGTGGATGTGTTAACGGGATATATACAGTTAATTGATAAGCCCTTACTAAGATTAAGCAGGCTGGAAGGGTTAATGCGTAGGACTGGGTAAGCTAGAACAATCAACCCGCCTTTTGAGACTACAGATATAATATTCCCAAGAAAGAAAAATTTAGCAGTACAAGGTACATAATTATAAACTATGATAAATCCCTACGGCAATGATGTTCCGAGATGAACTGTAGCCAAAATTACTTCTGTTATCACCCAGGTAACTACAGACTAGAAATATACAACTTTCTCCTACCATGTTACAACAAAGAAAACTGCAAAAATAATCTCTGAATCATATAGTCTCTAAGCTTGCCAAAATTAAAAAAGTTTTAAACAAAAATATTTCTCAGGTGTTTTGGTAATATAGCTGAAACTAGACAACACAGGAATGATATCGCTATGGTTTTGATTAAAATTTATAAACAAAAGAAAGGAATACACTTGGAATCGTATAATCTCCAAACTTGGCAAAATTAAAAAAGGTTTTTACAGAAAATTATTTCTCAGGTGTTTTTGTAATATTTCTAAATCTAGAAAATTAACACTACTTTAACTATGGCTTTGAACAGGCTCAATTAAACCGAGCCTGCAACATTTTCAATTTTGACATGTTGGGCTTTCTTTATGGATTAATTCTGTTTTTTTTCTATTCTGGCATGAAATTTATTAATATTGGAATGAAATTTGTTAATAAAGTGTATTTACTCTGAATCAACTGTATGTATACATGTAGACTCTAGATAATCTTGGCAAAAAACATGAAAACATGAGCAGACACTAATTTCACAGATTTGCTATGGGAAATGAGTTGAAATAGGATTGAGCAGGTAGGTAAATTTGTATGGTAAAAGATAATCTTGTGTGTCAGAAGAGATTTTATTGGTAAGGGAAGAAGTAAGACTTTGCAATTTGTGGGCAAAGGAAACAATTTTAAGTTGATTATTTGTCATAGGTGGAGGAAAAGCCAAAATTTGAGTGCTTTATGTAACTTGCAACAGCTTGACCTTCCTCCATTATTATACTAAAAAATTTATTAACCTCTGAAAACTGCACAGGTTCTGTGTTTTACTTAGGATAAGACTTAATTAACTGAATCAGATTTGGGTTAAACTAACAATTATGAACACCAGAACTCATATATATAAACATAAAGGCATTTTTTACATCATTTTATGATGATAATAACATTAAACTAAATCTAAGATGAGAAACTGGTATAAGTATGTACTTTTTTAACCAGGTAAGTAAATACTGCTATGAGTCAGTCAAGCAGGTAGGCAATTTCAAAGAGTACTCTTCAAAGGAGTACCTTAAGGTATGACTTGGAAACTTTGATTAGTGATCATTTTGAGAATATGTTCTGATGTGTCTATATCCAAGTTATTAATGCACTATTTATCTCATATTTGATTAATATGTATTAACATGAAGTTAATCAAACAAGCACATATTTACATGTATATGTTATTCTTCTGCTTGTGATAAAAATAAACTTTAGTCTATTATATCTGAAGTAAAATATGATGACTTTTAGTCATTTGACATGTGTTTCCTCTTGATGCACATCTTTGGGTTGAAAAAAAGCATCTTTGGGGTGAATAAAAGGCCTTCTGGTTATTATTACAGCTCGCAAGGCACATCTGCTTCAAATAATGGCAGGTTTACTATAGAAGGTACACCTAGGGTCAGACATGCTTCCAATCAGGTCTTAAACAAATATTATAACAGACCTGGAGACGAGTGGGGGGGGGCAAATTTGTAAAGGCATATATTACATTAACTGCACATTACCTGAAATATACAGAATATTAAAGTAAGATCTGGTAAAATATCTATGGATAATCTTGATTATGGAAATTTTCAGACTTTTATTCTAGAATCTAGGCCCAAAGATTCAAGATATTAAAAATAACTTGTTTTAATTCTATAATGCCTGAAACCTTTTTTTTTATCCATAGAGTCAGGATTTAAATTTACTCAAATCTGAATTAAAGGAGAAAGAAAAAGACAAAATTAATGCAAATTTCATTTCCCCCCTATATAATCTTTTCATCTGTTTAATGATTTCCACCATTATCTTCAACTCTACACTGTACTCTTAAAAGTTTATCAGTTTACATTGAACTCTTATTTGATCAGTTAAAAACCAATTAATATATGGAATAATAATCAACTTAATTTAAATATTGAAAAAATGTTTGGTTATCATGTCCATTATGTATTTAATGTGATATGTTGCATTGACAAGACACATGTTTTGTGTACATTAATAAAAATTCCCTTCTGTTCTTAATAGAATTTTTTTACCACTAATTTATATTCATAATCCTTTGTTTTCTAGATGATAAAAAAAAGAAGTGGGGGTGACTGTACAACTGAAAACAGAAAATTTGAGATCACCTGTGATGTCGAGACAGATGTTACATGTACATTTTAACAATGAAATCAATATTTTAATTTCATTTTTATGTTGTCATTTCATGCCTTCCTCGGGGCCAACATAAAATTATTGTATTGTTATCCGTAACAAAATAAAAGCATGTTAGTCGCTACAATGTCAGTATTGATTCTGATTTAATCACAATTAAATACCGTAAACCAATTAAAACATTGTAATTTAGTGACAATTATAAATCTATAAATTAAAACTCTAGCTGTATTAATTAAATAAGTTATAATTAACATAATTAAACTGAAATCAATATTCCAACATAAAATTCATTTAAGTTAAATGTATTAAAATAAGTTACACTTGTAAATAAATATATTAAAATAAGTTACACTTGTAAAATAATTAATATTAATTTGAAAAAAAAAATCATTTGCAGATTCTTTCATTTGTAGTGTTTCACTTGAAATTTGTAAAATTTCCAAATTTTATATTTTCTTGGCCTTTTGACCTCAGTGGAGTTCCTTTTAGTATAGAGCTATACCTGGAAGTATGCGACTTGTATTTTAAAAGAAGTGTCTATGGTACCAGTAAGTTGAGTAACCTTGTTTTATACTTTCAGTTGTGGTATCGAATGACTTTTTAAAACCATACACTAAAATAAGTTCAAGTTAAAAAGAGCATCTTTTTCAAACCAAAAATTTACTGCAGGAGAAGGGATAAAAAATGATTTATCAATGATTTTATCATAATCAATAATCATTTTGGCTGCAGCTTGCTAAATCATTAATATGTGATGACAAAAAATAATAGTTTTGGCAACAGATCTGGGCAATCTTGATGTGGGATAATGTCATTAATGGTTAAAAGATTCAAACACCAAGGAGACACAATCATATTGTATTTTAAGGCAACAGCTTATACTCTGTGATGTCCTGATTTTGTTGACAGACAATGCTTCTAAAAAGAAGGCAGCTGTCACATACCATGTAACCTTACCACTGTTCTGACACCATTTTGAAAAATTTATTAGATAAAAGTTCAAATTAAAGTGTTTCGATCCACAAATAAATACAAATTATTGAAAATTATAAACACTTGAATTAAGACTGATTCAACTATCTTGGATATTCCCTTCTTTAAAACAAATTGCGTTGTTTCTTTTCTTTGTTAGTTGTAAGTGTTGTTTTAAGTTGTTTACATTGACTTTAAAAGGCTGAGCAAAAGTAGGTGCTTTCATGGCATTTCTTTCCTTAGAAGGGATTGAGGCCCTGAAATAGGGAAACTTCATTCTGTTTTGTATAAATAATAATATATGTAACAATCAAAGTACATAATGAGAAACTGCATCTTGAAAATTATGCTACACACAGTCATAATTATAATGAAACAGGTAGTAAATAGCTTCCTCCCACCTGTACTCTTCACTGATAGGTAGTAGTGATAAGGTTCCACTCCTGTTACAAGCACTGACCTGAACCTGGATGCCAGAGTTAATCACTCTCTCACAATGATAGTAAGATTCACCATCAGGTAATGATAGGTTTATAGATGGACACAATGGGGTGTCAGCCACCTAAATACTTCAACAATATTCACTTTATGGCTACTTTAACAGTTAATTGGTCTTTTATCTAATTAATCAGGGCCATTCAGCCATCTTTCCCAGGGATTGCAGAGATTAAAGACTGAAACTGTACAATATTATCAAGCAGTAAAAGCTTAGCACCCACCAAGATTTTTGAGTCATTGACTTGTTCTCCTATGAATTAGTTATAATTGTCCAAGGCAAAAACCAGGATATTTTACATGTATTTTTAATAAATATTAAATAAATACAGCCAACAGAACTGTAAAGATTTTGCGCGCACCAACACGCTTCAGGCCATATGTCACCAAAACAGGAAAGATGATTTTGGCTAACCTTGGTCGTTACAAACTTAAAGCAACACCAGGGGTCAAAAACCACCTCACCTGTTGGAGCTAAGAAGATTCAGAGCCTCCAGTAATTGGGACCTATTTAGTCGCCTCTTACGTTTGCACTGACACTGTTAAGGTCACACAGCCAATTTCTAGGTTTATACTGGTCGAGGACGACCTCAGGTACGTACCCCTTGCTTGTACAGTATTTCAATCCTGGGTTGACACCGGTGTAGAAATTAAACCACCGGCCTTCAGTAAGCTGACATGAAAGAATATCTGGCGGGATTCAAACCTCATGCAGAGACTGGCAAGTGATTTGAGACCAGCAACTTTAACCATGTGGACACAGAAGGCTTGTCAAAATATATAAAATGTTTTTTTTTGAAGAAATTATTAGTGAAAATTAACTCAAATGGATACATTTTATCAAGATATATTAATTAAGTTTATTTATTAATAAAAGACCAATATTCTTTTATTTTGAACCCTTTATTTTGCATTTTCCATAACATTTTTAATATAAAAATATAACATTAATCTAAGTTAACCTTTACAAACAAATTTTCCAAGATAATTAGAAAATTCCTTGGAATAAAATAGCAGAAGTAAGCTAAATTAGAGCCAAAAACATGTGTTTTTTGTCTTAAACGAGTATTTTTATTACTGAAATATACACCTCAGATAAATTGGCAAAATATGTTCTCTGGAAGATAGGAAAACACTCAGATGAACATGAATATTATATATAGTCTTGTAATTCAAAGCAACAGTTATTACCCACTATTCTCCCATATATCTGTCTTCCAGAAAATCTGAAGTGACTTACAATGAACATCCATGGACCCTACAACAAGTGGTCTGTATGGTAACAATGTGATATGATCAGCTAGAGTAAAAATATCTCATTTTGAGAGACTAAAAGTATACATGTATAATATAATGTCTTATTTTTATATCACTTGATATTAGATTAAAGAGAAATCCTTGAATAACTTGAATTTTAAGGCAAGAAAAGAAGAGTATCTTATGTTCTTGTACAACAACTAAAGCTAGATCTAGAAGAGAGGCATCCAGGCTTAATCTAGTAAAGGCATCCAGGCTAGATCTAGTAAAGGCATGCAGGCTAAATCTAGTAAAGGCATCCAGGCTAGATCTAGTAAAGGCATACAGGCTAAATCTAGTAGAGGCATCCAGGCTAGATCTAGTAGAGGCATCCAGGCTCAATCTAGTAGGGGCATTCAAGTTAAATCTAGATGGCATCGAGGCTAGATGTAGAGGAAGGGGATCCAGGCTAGATCTAGTAGAGGCATTCAGGCTAGATCTGGAGGAAAGACATCCAGGCTAGATCTAGAAGAAAGGCATTCACGCTAGATCTAGAGGAAGGGGATCCAGGCTAGAACTAGTGGAAAGGCATTCAGGCTAGATCTAGAGGAAAGGCATTCAGGCTAAAACTAGTGGAAAGGCATTCAGGCTAGATCTAGAGGAAAGGCATTCAGGCTAGATCTAGAGGAAAGGCATTCAGGCTAGATCTAGAAGGCATCCAGGCAGATCTAGAGGAAAGGCATCTAGGCTAGATCTTGAAGGCATTCAGGCTAGATCTAGTAGAGGTATTCAGGCTAGATCTGGAGGAAAGACATCCAGGCTAGATTTAGAAGAAAGGCATTCTGGCTATATCTAGAGGAAATGCATTCAGGCTAGATCTAGTAGGGGCATTCAGGCTAGATTTAGAGGAAGTGCATTCAGCCTAGATCTAGAGGAAAGGCATTCAGGCTAGATCTAGAGGAAAGGCATCCAGGCTAGATCTAGTAGAAAGGCATTCAGGCTAGATCAAGAGGAAGTGCATTCAGGCTAGATCTAGAGGAAATACATTCAGGCTAGATCTAGAGGAAAGGCATTCAGACTAGATCTAGAGAAAAGGCATTCAGGCTAGATCTAGAGGAAAGGCATTCAGGCTAGATCTAGAAGAAAGGCATTCAAGTTAGATCTAGAAGAATGGCTGCTCCAGGCTAGATCTAGTAGAAAGGCATTCAGGCTAGATCTAGAAGGCATTCAGGCTAGATCTGGAAGAAAGGCATTCAGGCTCTTTCTAGAAGAAAGGCATTCAGGCTAGATCTAGAAGAAATGCATTCAGGTTAGATCTAGAAGAAAGGCATCCAGGCTAGATCTAGTAAGGGCATTCAGGCTAGATCTAGAGGAAAGGCATTCAGGTTAGATCTAGAAGGCATTCAGGCTAGATCTTGAAGAAAGGCATCCAGGCTAGATCTAGAAGGCATTCAGATTAGATCTAGAAGGCATTCAGGCTAGATCTAGAGGAAATGCATTCAGGCTAGATCTAGAGGAAAGGCATCCAGGCTAGATCTAGAAGAAAGGCATCCAGGCTAGATCTAGAGGAAAGGCATCCAGGCTAGATCTAGTAGAAAGACATTCAGGTTAGATCTAGAAGGCATTCAGGCTAGATCTAGAAGAAAGGCATCCAGGCTAGATCTAGAAGGCATTCAGATTAGATCTAGAAGGCATTCAGGCTAGATCTAGAGGAAATGCATTCAGGCTAGATCTAGAGGAAAGGCATCCAGGCTAGATCTAGAAGAAAGGCATCCAGGCTAGATCTAGAGGAAAGGCATCCAGGCTAGATCTAGTAGAAAGACATTCAGGCTAGATCTAGAAGGTATCCAGGCTAGATCTAGTAGAAAGGCATTCAGACTAGATCTAGTATATAAGATATGGGTATGATATAGTTATTAAAAACATTCAGGTTATATCAAGAATAAAGATTCCAGACTAGATCTTATAGAAGACATTCAGGATAGATCTAGTAGACAAAATCTAGTGAAAAGGCTAGATCATGTAGAAAGGGCCATCAAGGCTAGATCTAGTAGAAAACATTCAGGGTAGATCTAGTATAAGTGAGTATAAAAGAGTTAAGTCAGGCTAAATCTAGTAGAAATTCATCATAGCATTATAGATATATCTTAAGTCTAAGGTATTCAGAAAATAGTTCTGGCATTCATAGTTGCAAAAGTTAAATCATCACTTTGATTTAGTTACAACAAAATGGAGAATGGGAAAGGAATTAGCAACTTCAGAACTTTTCAAGATGGTAGAAAGTAATCCAGATATGCAGGGGAAAATGTAATGAAATGGAAAACAGACCCTTCAACTCATCAAACAGCTGGCCATCTGCAAATTTACCTTTCTCAAAAACAACTGCAGACATAAAATTCCTAAATTCTTCCCAGAAGAAAGAAAACTCCATTCATTAAGATAATGTAGATATATATACATGTAAATGTATACTGGAAAAGTAGCAGGTTCTTGTAAGAATAATAGCTATTCATTCCATTAAGGTCAAAATTTTCATACAGTTATTTTATAAGATACAGAAAATGGAATTTAAGTTAAAACTGAAGGATTGTGAAAATGCATTAGCTGCCTTAGGAAATCAGAGTTATTATAATTATTATTGTAATTATTGTCAAGATTATTTACCTATGAAAAGTACATTGTTATTGGTTTAATTGAATGGTATTATATATATATCTAAAAGGGCAAGAACATTGCAATGCTGTGATTTGGAGGTGAATTTTAAAAAGACATGAGCTGGCAGTTCAACACAGGTGTACTGTGGGCCGGACAGTTCCCCAGTTCAGAAATACATTGGTTTTAGATAGGCTTTATATCACAATATCATGTTTGACAGTTTCATAAACAGTTAGATAAATTTTACCATCCTTTTCTTTAGTATATGTTTATTCAAGCATCTGGAGTAACATATAGATCTCTTGGAGTATATAATCTATATCAGTCAGAAGCTTACAGATAAATGATGCCACAGTATGTGTGTTTTTCTCTCACTAAATAAACAAATTATGACAAGCAAATGAACAAAGGTCTTCTAACAGTAATCAGTAAGAAACATACAGTGTTTTGTTACAGCATATACAACAATACAGGATAGTAACTTACACCATGGCATCTACTAGTGGCTGTAAAAATTTTGTTTACAACTCTGGTCATATAACTGTATATACAATAAGTGTTTCTCAATTCTGAATAAGTCAATGGCCTCGGAAATACTTTAAGTTTAATACAACAAATCTATATAACAAATCTAAACAAAGATTTTGAAATATACAAGCAACAGTCAAAGATTTAGACTATCTAAAGCTTTACTATGGTAATGGAGGATACAGGACTGATAGTTCAAATATTTCAAGCAGCTTACATTAGCTGGATATCAGGATTTAAATAACCAGGGCTCCCATTATGTTCCAACATTTAGAAGTCCGAGACTGCAAAATGTCTGAAATTGGAAGTCTCATTATATAGGTAAAGAAGGAAAAGCATTATATTTTGGACAGTCACAAGCCAAAATCAAGGATAGTTTCTATCTTGCCAATTATCAATCCCCTACCCCTCCTTTGATAAAAGCTTTGTCTCCTGTTGTTGAATTTTAAGGCTTATGAGAATTCAGATACAATTTTCTATAGACACACACACACACAGACAATAAACACTTGAATGTAGGTCTTTCATAATTATATCTTAATGTCTGAGTGTGAAATCTTAACATAGCAACACTCTTTGTTAAAACAGGAGTGGCAAAATATACACCTCTTACAATAAAACCACAGAAAAATTCTTACAAGACGTGATTCCATTCATAAATCTTATCAAAGATTAACAGGGAAAGGGAAAAAACTGATATAATAATGAGAATGATCGACCACAGACTGGCACCAGTGCTTCTAGCCCATATTTCCTGTTACACATACCATAACCATTCTATTATTCAACCATTAATATCACAGTCTACCATTTTAATAATACAGTCTATTGGTTAGCTGTCATAAGGCAAAGTTTGTTCTTAATCTCGGTGAAATTTATTGCCATAATATCGAAACTGTTTTCTCTATATCTAAATTCACATGCAAACCATAATTGCCAAATTTCCTGACTTCCCCATCTTTTATAGACAAGAAAATTGATGCTAGTTGCAGAATTTCATGCACAAATTATGCAAACATCTAGGAAAATTTGATGTCTAGATATTACAAGATAATTTTACCAAACATATTTGCTCAGCGAGAATAGAATATTTTTTGCCTAATAAAATTCAGATATTTACAGAATAAACTGTGCCCCAATGTTAACTTAATTTCTCCAAGTGCATAAAACTTTTATTCAATTAATTTGCGCAGCCTACAAAAGCAATAAAAGAAAGAACTATTTATTCAGTCTTGTTTTACCCAGGATCTAAATCATTTCTGGTCATATTCATGTTCTCCTCTTTTTCCAATTGTGTGGCAAACATCCAGACCTAAAACTTTAATTTAAAATTTTTTTTTTTACTACATCCACAATTAGAAAAACTGGGCTTAAAATATAAAATCAAAAAAAAAAACTTGGCTCTTAAGCAATTATATATATGCTTAATATTATGCAGATAAAAACATTTATGAAACTTAATCATTGCAAATTTGTATTCCTATATTTTTTTTATATCTGAAACAGATTGCTCCAAAAATTATGGAGGGCTAGCTGGACTCAACTTTTATATGGTTCAGTATTAAATCATCAATACTTTTCAAGGCCACACAATGCTCCATCAATACACGGGACCTCAACTTAAAATCGAATCCAAAAGACTGATTAGAAAATAAGTATTTTTAGTTGGCCAGTCCGGGGAATCAAAACCACATTGTTTTTTTTTTTTGGTGGGTTGGGTTTTACCGTACATCTTGTCACACCAACACAGTATAGGTCATAATAATGGTGAAGTGCCAGCTTTACTAATGGAGAAAGACCCTCAAGTGCTCTTCCGTACATTATTTCAGGCATCGAAATCACATTTATAAGCTTGTTTCAAGATTTTCAGTATTTAACACTTTTTCAAGGCCATACAATGCTCCATCGTACATTATTTCAGGCATCGAAATCACATTTATAAGCTTGTTTCAAGATTTTCAGTATTTAACACTTTTTCAAGGCCATACAATGCTCCATCAGTCCATGAATTTCATTATAACAAGGTTGTGAGGCTAAACAGCGAGGGTCAATTAACTGATATCCACACTGTGTGTAACGATTAAATGTCTCGAGTAATCTAACAATTACAAGAGCAATTTTTCCGGACAACTAATCATGTCTGTAATGGAGCAAAAATGGCCCATATTAAGTTACTCTATTACACATTAATCAAAACTAATAAACTAAAATCAATATATATTGTATGAAATTACAATAAAAACTTTTCTGAAATAAATCAAGCAATCTTTAATTTGTAACTTAGTACATGTACTAATTATCAACTTAAGACGGTATTTCCTTCCACACTGACACCAGATTATATCATACAAACGATTCTCATAAAATTACTAAAAAGTCCTTGACAAAGCAAATGGTAGGAGGAATTTATAATAATTGGAATTGCCTTATTAGTGCATTTTCCACAGGTTGGGGAAGCAGCCCGGCCCTTAATTTTTGGGGAAAATTACACGGTATATAATTATTTGCAAAAAGGGGAAGATAAAACTTGGATGTAAATTCAATTTTGGGGGAAAACTGCATGATTTTAAAGAATTTTTCTTTGGGTAACAGCCCCTGCCATAGAAGGAAAAAAAGCCCTAATAATCTTTTTCTTTTTATATAAAACCAGAAATCGTCTATTTAACTTTATAATTTCTATTAAAGGTCACTTTCTGTATTTATCTTGTTCTGTTTCTTGTTTTTTTTGGAGTTTTTTCTGAGAGTGTGTGGGTTGGTGGGGATTTAAAGTCACACCCATGTTAGGCAATATGCCAACATTCTAAGCTTTAATGGCCGAGGTAGACCCTCAAGTGCCCCTCTGTGCATACTGGTTCAGTCATGAGTAAGGCACTATAAATAAAACTACCAACCTCTCATAACTCCAGAGTTGTAGCCCTGCAAATTAATATTCTAGAGTTGTGGACAGAGTTGCAGCCCTTTGCAAGTATTTTCTTCTGAGGCATATATGCCAGTATCCATTCTGTAGGAAATGTGGACAGAGTTGTTGCTCTTTATTAGAATTTTCTACTAAGACATAATATATATATATCCATTATGTAGGCCTTTAAATTCAGGGTGTGCCTGTACTATTGGTGAATAATAATCATATGGAAAACCGAACTTTTCCCTTCCTGGATCAAATTTAGTTAAGTACTTCCAGCAGCTAATGATGCCAGATGTTGAGTTTATGTTCTCAAATTTACACTAATTGATGCTAAAGTATGAGTTCACATGTACACATATAAAAACATCTCTCTAGGGGGATACATATAACATGCAATATCTTGTTTTGTTTAGCTTTCCTCATGAAAACAGTGAGTATTTGCATGGTTTACACAAAATACAGTTAAAGTAAACTTAAACATCAAAGAAAGAAATTATTTATGTACATGTATATGCCGTAAATAGCTTTTAGTGGCCGTTTTTAGGACTAGAACCTATTAAATAAGTATATAGAAGGTTCCATGATAACTGTGGTATGAAAACATATGCGAATGTTTCAAAAATCATAATTTCACTATTATCATATTCATTTTGAATTCTGCTTAAGACGGTGGTTGGTGCGTGGAAAGTAACTTGCACTTTCCTATCAAACAGAGTCTGCAACATTTTCAATTTTGTCATTTGGGCGTTCTTAAGGGGTTCTGTTTTCTCTATAATCTAGAGACCTACAATGTCTTCAATTCAGTACCAGGCTTTTTCATATATCCCAGTACTTCTTTCTCTATTTTGCTTCACACAAAAATGTCTAGAATATACATGTTAAAACCAAATAACTTATGCACCTGCGGTCACAGTTAGATGGTAAATGAACACTTGCATGAAGCAAGTTAAACACCAAAACTTAAACCACAGCAATGACCAAGCAGCATGGGAGAGATCCGGGGATAGTTTGAAACTTGGCTCAATTTTACAAATTACCCTGCACTACCTTAAGGTACAGACTTTGTGTCAATCATAATCGAACGGTGTATTTTTATATATAAAACTGGTACGTACCACTATGATGCCATTTTCAGAACTGTAAAGAGAGGCACCAAACCATTGGTCTGACTTGTCTTCAACATCTACGTAATGCGTGCCATTGTGACGTATACCATTACCTACAATAGAAGGTCATTAAAATGTTAGCGAAGAAGAAATAAACCATGAAAAATTGATATTTAAAACTTACAAACTTGTACAAATTACAGCCCTGGAAAAGGTAAAATGTGGCGGTGGGAAGGTGTCCTCCCAGGTACTACTTTTTTTCAGAAATCTTATTCACATATTATAAGGGGGGATGCTGATCAATTTTTGTAAGCAGGAGTATAACCACCGACATTCCTTACGACGCCGAACATCTTAGCTCCTCTCTAGGCTTTCAGAATCTAGCTTTGGCATGTCGAAATACTTTCGGTTTGACTAGTTCAACAATTAGAAAGAAAATGCGTATTATACAACTTATACTGTTATATATGTAAATTTGTCAGCTTCTATTTGAAAATACATTTTGAAATGTAAGCTTCATATGTCTGATCATGAAAACACTTCAATGTGATTTTTCGTCGAGCAGCCGACAATTTGCACGTGCGCACAGATTGGTGCGCGATATTTATCCAACATCGGTAAGTTCACAATTAAACTGGTCAAACACCACTAAAATTGGTGAGCAGTGTAAAAGATGATAAAAAATGTAAATTGTCAACCTACCTTTTGTATCAAATGGAATTTCTTGACAATAACTACCGGTATCTACTGGGCATCTATATACAGCGCCACCTCGAGTTACTCCAGGTTGGCGGGTAGAAGCTTTGGGGGCACCAACTAACAACCTAAAATAGTGTAAGAAGGGTCATTAAACGGAGTTATAATTCCACGAAAAAAGGGTGTAGTAAATTATTACGACAAAATTGCCGGAGATAATTATAATAAAGATTTCCTTGAAATGGTTATTATCTTATTACGGCGATCTCAATTTTCATTGAACAGTTATTTCTACAATATGGCTGTGAAAGATTCCATTGTTATACGTGTCAGTTTATGCTGCCAATGTTGTGTATTCAAAAAAAGAGTATACGCAATTTGTTACGTAATGTCATTTTGACAACTTGCGTATAATCAGACATATAAAGACATATCCTGCCAACTGCCTCATTAAATCATTTATTTACATTTGGAGTGGAGAACTTGTCAATATTATCCCTAGACCACGTGCAAAGATTGCACGTGCTGATAACATTACTTTCATGGAAAGTTTGTTATACCGATTATCAAATCAGGATGTATCTTTATGCTTAATCCTCTTACACGAAGTGGTTTAATCTCCAAGCAATCATTTAACTGATGATAAGGTCAATCAGGTCACATCGTGACCAACAAATTTTATCAAGGTCACCATAATATGAAAATATCATTTCAACGTGAACATTTCTTTTTCTTTCCATCTTATCTGATTTCTTCGGAAAACCCCTTTACCGTTTCATGCGTAAGAATAACAGTCACTTACTTTAAGCCCAAAAAAAAATCATGATATCAAGCACATGAGTCGCATTTCAAGAAAGGTATTTGTCTGGAATCGATTTATTTTATAATTAGTTTGCATTTTGTAATAAAGGATAAAATATAAGAGGAACTGAATAGTGTTGACCATCTTTAGATAAAGCTCATTCTTGATTGTGTTGAGGTTATAAATTTAATCTTCGTCCTGAAATGCTAAACCAGGGTATCCCTTTACCTACTTTTCGATTCTTAGTGGGACATAAACTTACACTTCGTCCCAGATTCTTATTATAATAAAAGTTTTGATTAATTTACATAATGATGCCAGTAAAAAAGTTAGTTCAATTCTGAAGACTACATGAATCCATGGGTGGTACTGTTTTAATATCAGTATTACATAATGTTAAATTTCAGAAAAATAAGATCTTGTCTTTCTCCATCTAAACATTATTAGACCACGCCCCTCTCATTTGTCAGCACAGTAGGGAGCTAATTAGTACCGTGTTGATGTAAATTTAGTATGGAGAGAGACAAGGATTATTTATAATGGCTACACAGCGCCCCCTGGGGGACGTATCGCCGTACACATGTCATTTGTAAAATGACCAATTTACAAAGAAAAATATTGCATGAATTATTGCGTTTGTACCACGTAACAAAGCAACAGGAAACATACTTGCTTAATGCACGTGTAATATGAAACCTGGACTTTAACTTACAAGGGGTTGATTTTTCTCTCATTTTTAAATGTTTATCTTTTCCCAACAGACAACTGGTGCAAGTCTCTGATATATCACACTAACATTAAGATTATTTGTTCATTCTTCCAATAAAAAGATGTATTCTCTGATAAATACATCGTGAGTTTTCTGATAATAAAAATGTATAATATACTCTTGGAAGTCACGAAATTCATAAACAATTATCTCTTTGTTTCTATAAAAAAATGAAAAAATAGAAAAAAGACATAACTTCATCCCAATTTTTTCTTGAGACGTATGTGTAACATATTGAAGAAAAAAAGTTATAGAGGCTGATGGTCGGTTTAAAAATTTAAAAAGGACTTTCATGTTATTTATCAACAATTATATGAACAAATAACAAAATATCCAGTATGTTGATACTCTTGGGTAACCCAACAGTATCAACATACGGCGGGGTAATGGGAATTGTAGATCTATATAATTCAGATAGGAAACAAGATTTGATGATTAATCTATAAGAAACTACATGTATTTAAGATAATTTACTTTATGCACTTTAAGTTATTTATTATCTTTCCTAAAACAACACATCTTTTCTTCATTAATTGGAAACAGAAGTATTCAGGTGATTCAGTCTTCAAACTATTTATCAAAATACGAATTCTTGTGTGTGTACGTGAGTATGTCTTCTTTGTGTATTGTGCACGAGTGTACGTAAGCAATAGGGGACCGTCATATGAGCGAATAACGTTTCTTGTTATGTAAATGTACAAAAAAAGCTTTAATATCCGTATTAACTAATATGAAGGTGTAGTTTACCTACAATCAAAAGAGGATTTCTTTACATATAGTAACATGTTTCTTAGTAAATCGTTCAGGCGTATTCTTAACATGAGTCAGCAGACATTATCTAAATATATAATACAAACACACATGTCTTTGATGATATTATTGACGTTATCTTTTGGCGAAATCATACATTAAATAAACACATATATATAAGCTCGTATAAGCCTTTGATTTGTGAATGAGCTACTTAACATATTTTCCTGATTAAGAAATAAAGTAAAAAATATAGAGAGCGATCTACACCCCCACATTGATAACTTTTACAGTAACATACATTTAGATACATGTCAGTAAACTTAATCATATAACGCACTGTGTAGTATGCATAGATCATAATTGGGTCCGAGTACTTTGATTGATGAAAAAGGAATTACTTCCCGACTTCATTTGTTTTGTCCCTTTTGTTTTTGTTGTTATTGTTTTTGCCGCTGCTGTTTTGTTTCTCGTTTCGTTCATTATTATCATCGTCGTCAAAATCATCATCATCATTATCATCACCACCATCATCATCATCATTTTTGTCATCAATATCAGTTTTATTATTATGCCTAATTTCACTTTCTAACTATATTTTGAAGGTTTACTAGTTGTTTTTTTTTTTTTGTTCTTTTTGCTTCAAACGAACAAATACGCGTATTGACACATTATAACAATATCTATGTACGATCGCTGTTCTTTAATCAACTGAAATTCGATCACAATTCCTTTTGTAATACGAATACATAAAACAAGAAACAAAAATCAAGCGTTCTGGACTACTTGAATAGTTGAAAAATGAGAATTTGATACAAGAATGCCTAAACGAATTTAACGCATCGAATTCACCACGCTGTTTACAAAACATAGACTATCACTTGTAATAAACATGGGATACCCAACTAGTATACCGGCGAAACAAAAAAATGTTGATATTAGATTCAGTTTAAAAAATAAACACAGCGCACTATTAAATTCATGAATAATCGGAAGTATTCTCATCTTGTTTTAAATGATTTAGCAATTTAACTTATTTAACTTTGACGGGCTGTTTATCAATATATCTAAGAAGTTCAAACATCCCATTGCCAAATGATTCACACACAATCAAACAATTATTAAACCCCGATCCATTCAGAGTAATTTGCGGATGTTTCGTAGATTAAATTCTCGCTTTTTGCTATGAACACCTACTCGTTCATAAATATTCATATAAATTGTATATTCATATCGACTATACTTGAATCAACTTTGGTTTGCAAACTTATTTGTTTAGTTAATTTATTAATATTATACCAGCTCGTATTTTTTTCTTTTTAAACTCATGCAGATAATCATCACCAACAAACATACGATTATATCAATCAATCATCAGATTCAGAATACCTCAAATTTACTATGAAACTAACAAATTTTCACTTGGCTCCTAACCATTTCTCTACAGTGAAATGAGTCACTTAAGACTGAATGGCAATGTTTCTATCTTTCAAGTGTAAGGAGGATTATATGCTACCGGTTCCTTAAATGTTGAAAATGAAATAACTAATTTTAAATTATAATTCATTAATTAACGATGTGGCACAGGAATATTTATCAATAATATGATTGGTAAATCAAGAAATAACTAAAAAGTGGGGGAAAAAACTTAAAATTATGATTTTATTACCACTTAGATCCCTGGTCTTGATGCAGTGCCACCGAAAAACCGAACATACTTCGAGTCTCCCCTGAATGAATGGTGGCGGTCGTAAGGTCTATATTATAAGCCTTTGAGAGATCACAAATTACACCGAGTAACACTAAAACTATTCCTATTCCATAATATACACTACTTGAGATGCATTTCCTGTGATACGAACACATATTACACACGTCTGAGAGGCTTAATCCAAAAAGCTCCATATTTTCCTTTATTTATATTGAAAGAAAACACTTTTTTTTATATCAGAGAACTTCAAAAAGAGATAAAAAAAAAGATTTATTATAAAACTAGTTTAATTCTTTATAAATAGCGCGATCTACATTTCAATCTTTTCATTACATATATAAAACTTTTTCTGTACTCCAACTTTTCTTATATATCCATAGCGACTGGTAGAAATAAATTCCTCAAAACTTCTTGAAGTTATTAATAGCACACACTCCTGTCGGCTTTTCTAACACACTCCAGATTTCTAACTGCAACATCAGTAGCTGTGGTAATGGGAGAGTCCATTTGGTATACGTTTATTTCTCATACCCCCTGCGGGGAGAACCGCTATGATTTACCCTCTGATAGCTGTAATCAACTCGTCCTGTAGCGCGCGCTTATCGTTTGATAGAGATAAGATGCGTTTTACGTTATCAATTCATTACACAATGATAGACCTGTAAATTTCGGTTATAAAAGTAATAAGAAACAATTTATATGTCTATCGAAATTTGTTTCATAACGCGCTTTTTACACGAATGTATCTTTTTTCAATACTCTAACTGATAAATAACGATCTTAAATACTGAATTCATACTGCTTGTTTAACTTTGTAGTTTTAGAAAAATATATTTAAAAAAGAATTTAGCAGTCCGTTCAAGGAAGTAGACGAACAAAAAATCAATATTTTAAATCACAATGATATTTAATGCTAGTTTTAAACGCAACAGTTCACCATCTGCAGCAAACTTAACGGGATCATCCAATGGACCAAATTACAGTAAATATTAATTGAAGCAGACGTGCAAACAACGCGGCGTTGTCAGTTTCAAGTGACTGTCGATCCGGGAATGGGCATCGTTAATTACTGAAGTGGAATCCAAGTATTTGGTAAACAAAAACTGACATTCATTTAAATCAGTTATATCGACCAAATGTCACACTAACCGACTTATTATCAATCATTTTTGAGAAACCGAGAGAGAAAAAAATCAGGACGCTTTAGTCGGTGAAATTGGTTCTTTGTGGTTAATGAAATAATATGCATATAAGACTAGTTCATATTTTTCCTTTATGGTCTTTGCGATTATTAAGGAGGCTTGGCTGGGGAAAAATACCTCAAGAAGTGTTGAAAACGTGAACGAAATACGTGTTTTGTAACTTTCTAAATCACCTGAAAAATCTCAACTCGGGGGTAGTGGGTTTAAGCTTTACTGTACCCGTTGATCACGGCCACTTATCATTAATAGTATTACAGAGAGCGAACTCTGAAGCAATAAAATAGGTTCTAAATATATGCTTCGCAATCAAGCTGAAAAAAATGAAGAGAATTTAATTTCCTAATTTAAATATTGATGTTTAAATGTTTCAATGTAGAGTGTAAAATCACACCTGTTCCCCCATCTGGCGGAGATTATTTCCTTAAATTTTGTACCAATAATAATTATTTAAATAAATAAAAATTATAATAGCAAAAAGTAACAATTTTCCTTGATGTTGTGGAGAAGCAATCTGTACTAATACCTCGATAAGGTTTACAAAAATTAACTATCTAGATGGCCATGATTTGTGGTAGACGCAAAATGCTCTCGGGTATTTTCTTTAATTAACAACGTAAGGTTACTCCTCCCTGGTTACAAAGAAGCGTAACATTACGTTTTGAAACCGTATACTTTTGAACGTTTTCAAAAAAAATACCATTTTATTTTTCAGTAGACCTTTGCGAGCATTAACGCGTTATAATATTGCTTAAAGTGCGCTCATTAAATTTTGTCGCATCTTATTTGAACTTTACTATTTCTCACAAACTTAAATCTACACGCCACCGCTGGCTGTTTTTTTTTACTTTCATTTTATAACGAGGCTACCAAAACAATGGAAACAACTCAAAAGCTCCCAAAGTTTTTTGCCACATGGAGTAATTCCTCGAACATTTTAAACTGTATTATTGAAAGTAAATGGTAAGAAACCTTCAAGTTCAATACATTTATCAGGATCAACGTAACAAAGATTTCTCAAATTTTGTATTTATAAGTTATCGAAACACGTGGGCCAATTATCTTCTTGACAGGAAAAAAATCGCAGACAGTCGATGGGTGGCTTATATACTATACATGTCCATGATCACTCCCATTTCTTTTGGATAAATGGAATATTTATTTATTCAAAATAGTATCCAAGCTACGCACCGGCTGCCTGTGGAAGAAATATAGCATGGGTTTTAAAGTGTTAAAAACAGTTAAATTGTACTGATATTCTAAATTGTGAAGCAATATTGTATCGTTTATTGAATATGGATTACGTATAAATATCGCGATTTTCAATGACACCCCTGCTAACAAATGTAGGTCCTTTCATTTCTTTGTCTTTAAAAAAAATATGCACACGATTTTTATGTTAATATTTTAATGTATTAAACTGTTAAATTAAATTGTTCAGTTATCTTGTAGTTGATCTGAATTTACATTTACTATGCAAAATAACAATGTATCAAATATTTTTTTATGATTCTAAATGAGTTGTTTGATAAGGATTATCTTTGATATTCCTGGCATGTTACCTTTGTAAAAGTTATATGAAATAAGGTAAAGCCTATGAACGGGAAAGTCTGTTAAAAAAAATGCGCAGCTTGCCTTCCATTTTCACTTGGAACACTTGACGATTAATCCGAAAAGTTGCGATTGTTCTGTTTATATCGGAATACCCCGTCTATTATCTTTGAATTCAATTTAAATGGCGGCGCCGTCTATTATCTTTGAATTCCATTTAAATGGCGGCGCCCAACTAAAACTGACAATGAAAGTTTTATTGATCGGTTGCTTAGCGGTCCTGGCCTTTGACTTCCCCGTATTACAGAGCAACAGATAAGCTTTAAAAGTGAATTGGGTATTACTCCATCATTTCCTTTGGAATTGGGTATTGGCTCCATTTAATTGGGTATTCAAAAACTCGATACCCTATGATTTCAAGATTAATTGGGTATTCAATTATGAAGTTATGAATTTTATGATTTCAATATCAATAAAATTTAAACTTTTTTAAAAAGAAAATAGGATTAACAATTTACTAGAACTTTTCACAATTGTTTTATTTTTTATATAAAATGCTCATGTTATATTTCATAATATTTTAACAAGTTTGTTTTCTGACTAATTTTTGATTTACGACTGTTTTGACGCCATATTGCTTTCAAAGCGTCTATTGATACAACTGGGACCTTCTTATTGACGGTCTCGGCAAAATCAACGGTCTCTGCTGGTCTTTAAAGACCGTTGACCTGAGTAGACAAATCGACGGTCTCATGCTTTATTGATATGGCTTAGTCGGTCTTTGGAGACCGGGGACCGTCGAAGACCGTTGATTAGTTAGCATTGATTCGGGAATATTCGGATAGCATGCATATCGATAAAATTTGTCCAAAACTTCGAGCGTATGACAGATTAATTTTGCGGTGATGAAAATAACAATACGCACGGGTTTTTAAGACAATTGCGTATTTCATTTTTTTTAATGGGTTTTGATACGCATTCTTAAAAAATCAATTGCGTATTTTACACATACACACCTTATCTGTTGCTCTGTATTACATATGGTTTAGTGAGTTACTTTTGCTGTATTGGGGAAAATACTTCTTAAGTATTTGTAGCAATTAATCAATCATGAACTGCTTGACCTATTAAACGTTTTTTTCCTACTGTCAAACCATCAGTAAAAGACACCGCCTGTTCAAAAAATATCTTGATGTCTCTTTGACAAGTCTATAAAACTTTGTTACTTGAGATGTTTATTAATGATTGTCATCAAATCTTGTTTGATATGATGTTGTTTTATTTTTGTCTGAAGGATACAAAGTTCCATGGATGTTGTTATGGAAACAGACCATATAATTGTTAGTGATGGTGAGAGTGTGTGCAAGATAGAACTACCAGGTGTAACTTTACTACCTGACACATGTAGGGGTTTGAAACTAGTCAGTGCCACAGAGCTACACTTCAGCATTAAAGGTGAGTGTGTACAGTCAGTGCAAAGGTTAGATAATATACCAGTGATTTTTTCCTGTATTTTACAGGCGAATAAAAGCTGTTTTCCGTAGCCAAAAATAGGTATATTTTCCCCTAAAAATACTAATATTTTCCCCTTTATGCCAGAAACAGCATCTGATTTATATTAGATAGTTGTCAGATACATTTAATTGGCTGAAAGACAGAAAGCTTTCCCTATAGATAGCTTCTGTTATGTACCATGCATGTTAAAATGAATTGAAATTGAAAATTTTATAAATTGTTTAGGAAAAGCACATTATGCTTCAGAAATTCATTTTCTTTTACTTCCTTAGAAATGTCAAAACATATGTCAAATAATGTTTTGACAATGGGTTAAGAGCACGTAAAATTTTAAACAACTGAAGAAGTAGCTATGAACATGTGAAAGTTAATTTTGTATGGTATATTTTAGGTCAGTTATTACAAGGAGACGAATTGTTACAGATGAAAGTAAAGAAATGTTCCTTACAAAATGAGACGGTTGAAACCATCCAGAAACTACAGAATAAATGGTTCTGTGCTGTTTGTAAACAGAAATTACTTACGGATAGAAGGTATGTCATGTTTGCTTTAACCATATTAAAATGTTTGAGAGATTTTAGAATGGAAATACTGCAAAGTCATTGCCATTCGTGGGACAAAAATCTTTGTGTTTTTTTTTTGTGGATTTGCCTTTTCGTGGATTGGATCAGTCAGTGAAATTAGGATCCAAGTAACCAAGATATTTAAGGCCTTTGAGATTTAAGTGAATTGATTTGGGTGGTTCTAATCAGGTGCCTGTTTGTGCCTGAAATAATACATGGAAGGGGTACATGTTTCCATCCTGAGTAAAATATTTTATATAATTCATTGCAGTATATTAAGACGAGTTTTACCATTGCCGTCAGAAAACTGGTCCGACTTGGCGGACATGTGGTTTTGTCATAACCATGGTAACGAGGACCAGCCAGCCCAGAAACAAGGGAGATTACTACCAAAAGAAAATGAATGTTTTGTTGGAGAGACATTTGTCCTTGTTGCTAGGAAACATGTAAATAGTGCCGATGTCAAGATCACAAAAACTGGGGCTGTTATATGTAAACGTTGTGGTAGACAGCTTGGAGAAGTAATGGAGAGTCACAATGGTAAAATCATTAATTCATATTCAGCTTTTCTAAAGGTTATTTAAGATAAATGTTTCATATTATTGTCAAATCAAAAGAATTAAGGTGGAAAATGAAATTTGTCATCGATAAAATAAGTAAACAATAAGGAAACCCTTCGATACCTCTAATCTACTGGTCAACTCTTCATATTTTGTGAATTAGTAAAGTGGATGATTAGTTTCCTGATCTTCTGTTTTAAATAACAAAAGTCACGGACATGTTATAAAAAGCTGTTAGGAAGCTGCTTTGAATAAGGCTTTACAGTGATATGATGCACATTTTCATAACTTTAAATTACTGAAATACTTGATTTGCAACAACACAGGATTGTTTTTCAAACAAAAAAATACAAACTGAAGGTCACTTTAACATTTTGTGCTTGGCATCAAATTATTGTTGATCTACAATTTTCATGTGATTTATTTTGGTATTGTTTGTTACCGTAGTTCTGTTATTACCATTATTCGTTTTAGCTCACCTGAGCAAAAACTGCTCAGAAGTAAGCATTTATGATCGCATGGTCTCCGCCATCCGTTATTACCCGCAATTTCTTTAAAGAACGTCACCTCTTTAATTATCCATGGGGTAGATTTTGATGAAACTTCACAGGAATGATTATTAAGTGGTTCCTTACATATGGATTATTTAGTTTATATAGACCTCTAGTATGTATGACAACACATTTTAGTGTGTTACTGTAATTCCCAGAAGTTAGATATTTGGCATGTAGAATTGCTTTGTCGACCTCTAAATCATACATGTGAACTCTCCCACTTCTAAGGATGAGATTCCCACTTACTGCAGCTAAATTTTCAATGATTTTTCTTAAAATAAGGGGTATTTTTACAAATTAAAGAAATCTCCCTATTTTTGATATCAGAACTTCCTTCTTTGTTTATTGTAAATTCTAAAATCTCCCTCTTTTTGAAGAAAAATCTCCCACTTGAACATTGAAAAATTTCACATGTATGCTCTAAATATATAAATCATGCTGCTGGGGTAAAAAATGATATGCCTAAGTGTGACCCAGTTACCTATTTCTGCATTGAAGAAGGATATATGTAAATGTTTTGATGACATAATGTTTACATACAAACTTCCCCATAGCTAGTTCCTGCTGTGAAAGAAGATTATGAAAAATGATTCTAACTCTTGAAATCCTTTCCTACATTTTTCATATACATACATGTACTAATGTAGAGTTTGCATGCTAGTTTTTATGTGACACATACATATTTCAAGCAGGAAAAAATGAAGTTAAAAAAATGTAAACAAGTGGTTACAAATCTGAAATTCTGTGTATTTCTAGGTACATCATTTCAAGATGGTGTCATCAAATTTTTCCTTCATACATTACTGATGAAAGATCTTCGTTTTGCTGACCTGATAAAACAAGACTCAAGTATAAGCAACAGGTAAATTTTGTAAACCTAATATGGTGACTAAAATGTTTGTCTGTATATGAATGGTTGCATTGATAGAGAAGATTATTCTGTGAAATGGCTTTTAAAATTGATTGAAATTAATTTTATTTTTTATTTCAGAGTGGATTTGGACCGATTTTTCAGCGGATTACTGCAGGAGCAGAGTGAAATGTACGCGAGCTTCCGGTTTATAATTGAATCAAGAAGTGACACGGTAACGGAGAATTCAGAGTCCGGTGTTTCAACATGTTTGGTAAATCATTTTTAGGCCTCGTCACTTTACTTCCGTAAAGTTGGTAGTTGTATAAGTACATAAAGTCCAACCTGTCTTAAATGGGAGAATGTAAAATTGGTCTTTTAAGGCAGGTGTCTTGGTGAACACATGACTAAGTATTATGATTAAGAGGCCATTCAGGGGGAGCTTGTGAAAGTGGTCTCTTAATACAGGTGAACTTATAACTGAGGGTCACTATTTTGATGTAATGTTGTATGAATAAATCTAAACATATGTAACACTGTATGTGTTCTCATACTGGCAGGTCGTTTTTGAATCTACCAGAAAAAAATTTACTTTTTTGTAAGATCTATAATGTTCTGTTTGATTAGGTATAATCATACTACATATATCAGAAATATATTTTTTTGACAGATAAATAATTTATTGGTAACTAATGACAAATGGATATACATGTATCTCATCATAAGTTTAATTGAATGGCACAACATTCCATATGCAGCCTCTAATTTTGTAATTACCAGTCCTGGGTGTGGCACAAAATTGTCCATGAGTATTTATGTGATGTAGAGGGCTTAGCATCATACAATATGATATTATTTAGAATATTGTCTTCCTTTAATCCAATACAGAAGTTTAAAAACTCTTATAACAGTGTTTAAATATAGAATAGTTTATATTTGCAGCTGTGGATGTTAGATTCCAATGTGCAGATGTACAGGTCAAGGTCGGGGTCAATGTTAAAGTTTGATGGAAATTTACAAGTCGCGAAGACTAGTGTTATTAAAGTATTGTTTAAATGTCAGCTCTGTGGGTCCAATGCTAAAAGGTAAGCTACTTATGAAAGACTATTTTTGAATATATTAACAACCAACGAACAAGTGTGAGTCTTTGAGACTAATGGAAACAAAAGGTGAAGTTTGCAGACTGTATTTCTTCTTATATTTCTGAGACAAAAGACAATAAATGACAATAAAATGGACCTTTTGGTTTTTCTAAAGTTAACTATTCCTAGGTCAAGGTTTTCAGAAAATGAAAACATCGCTAGGTCTTCTGAGGTTTACCATTGCTGACTTAGGGTTTTCTGAAGTCAACCGTTGTTAAATCAAGGCATTCGGAAGTTAATTGTTGCTGAATAAAGGTTTTATGAAGTTAACCTTTGCTAGGTCAAGGTTTCAGAAGTTAACCATTTCAAGGCAATCATTTCTGTAGTTAGCCATTGCTTGGTCAAGGTTTTATACAGTTAACCATTGCTAGGTCAAGGTTTTCTGAAGTTAACCATTGCTAGGTCAAGGTTTTCAGAAGTTAACCATTGCTAGGTCAAGGTTTTCAGAGGTTAACTATTGCTAGGTGAAGGTTTTCTAAATTTAACCATTGCTAGGTCAAGGTTTTCAGAAGTTAACTATTGCTAGGTCAAGATCTTCTGAAGTTAACTATTGCAAGTTCAAGGCTTTCTGAAGGTAATAATCATTGCAAGGTCAAGGTTTTCTGAAGTTAATTATTGCTAGGTCAAGGTTTTCACAAGTTAACCATTGCTAGGTCAAGGTCTTCTGAAGGTAATAATCATTGCAAGGTCAAGGTTTTCTGAAGTTAACTATTGCTAGGTCAAGAATTTCAGAAGTTAACCATTGCAAGGTCAAGGTTTTCGAAAGTTAAACATTGCTAGCCTAGCATCACAAAAAAATTAATGTGTACTTTTATTTAACAAGGTCAACCAGTGACTATGTATTACCTCAGTGTAGCAATTGAATAGTCTGAGTTACCCAATTTGCATGAAACTAGAGTAGACTATGTCTCTGATGAAACTGTAAACACTAGAAAGGTCCATTTCCATCCTACCAGACCCTGCCACTATATTTATATATTCTGTGTTATAAAGCATTTACCTTTGTGATGGTTCTAACCTGCTTGTATCTTAATTTAGGTGTTTTATATATAAAAAGTTCTCTGTATAACATTATTTGAGCCGCGTCACAACAAAATCAACATAATGGGTTTGCGATCAGCATGGATCCAGATCAGCCTGCGCATCCGCGCAGTCTGATCAGGATCCATGCTGTACGCTTACCAACCCTTTTACAAGTAAAGTAACTGATAGCAAACAGCATGGATCCTGATCAGACTGCGCGGATGCTCAGGCTGGTCTGGATCCATGCTGGTCGCACAAGCACTATTTTGGTTTTGTCCTGACGCGGCTCATTTATATCTGATGTAATTTTCAGACCACCAGATCATGTGACTAAATCATTGATATCATTATGGAGAAAGGACAACACTGTTCATTGTTTCCAGCTACCACATCCTGTCTTCTTACAGTTGATACATCTTCTAGTGCAGAATTGTAAAACACTTCCCTGTTCACAGAGGTACCTGAACGGTTTTCATGTAAGTAAAACTCTTCCCTGTTCAAAGAGGTACCTGAACGGTTTTCATGTAAGTAAAACTCTTCCCTGTTCACAGAGGTACCTGAACGGTTTTCATGTAAGTAAAACTCTTCCCTGTTCACAGAGGTACCTGAACGGTTTTCATGTAAGTAAAACTCTTCCCTGTTCACAGAGGTACCTGAACGGTTTTTGTGTCGCCTCTACAGAGTAGTGGCGACATATAGGGATCACTTCTCCGTCGTCTGTCTGTCCATCTGTCTGTCTGTCCGTCTGTCCGTCACAAAACTTGTCTGGACTACGCCTCATAAACTACTGGTGCAATTTCATCCAAACTTTACAGGAATTAACAGTACCAAGTCTAGTTGTGCATATTGTCAGCATTTTCCGGTTCAATGATTTTTGTCAGAGTTATGGCCCTTTAATAATTTTTATTTTTAAAGTTTGTCCGGACTACTTCTCTTATACCACTAATGCAATTTCAATGAAACTTTACAGAATTAATCTGTAGCTCAAGTCCTTGCGCATATTGCATGGGTTTTCAGGTGGAATGATTTTTGGCCGAGTTATGGCCCTTCGATAAAAAGGTGTTTTTTTCTGTATGTTGCCAGATACACAAAAGCTTGTCCGGACTACTCCTTATAAACTACTGGTGCAATTTCATCCAAACTTACAGGAATGATCAGTACCAAGTCTAGTTGTGCATATTGTCAGCATTTTACGGTTCAATGATTTATGTCAGAGTTACGGCCCTTTAATAATTTTTATTTTTAAGGTTTGTCCGGACTACTTCTCTTATACCACTAATGCAATTTCAATGAAACTTTACAGGATTGATCTGTAGCTCAAGTTGTTGCGCATATTGAACAGGTTTTCCGGTTGAATGATTTTTGGCAGAGTTATGGCCCTTTGATAAAAAGGTGTTTTTTTCTGTGTGTTGCCAGATACACAAAAGCTTGTCCGGACTACTCCTCATAAACTACTGGTGCAATTTTATCCAAACTTTACAGGAATGATCAGTACCAAGTCTAGTTGTACACTGTCCGTCTGTCTGTCCGTCTGTCATAAAACTTGTCCCAACATGAAATTGGCCATCATGAGGCGACAAATGTGATCACTGATCGCTCTTGTCATGTAAATAAAACTCTTTCCTGTTCACAGAGGTACCTGAACGGTTTTCATGTAAGTAAAACTCTTCCCTGTGCACAGAGGTACCTGAACGGTTTTTCATGTAAGTTGATGAGGTTGAAGTTAAACTCTTCTCTGTAAACAGGGTAATCTGAACAATTTTCATGCAAGTAGACCCTTCCCTGTTTTTGTCTCAGAAGTACCTTAAAAGTTTTCATGTTTGTTTGTTTGATTGGGTTTTATGTCACACCGACACAGTAAAGGTCATATGGCGACGTTCCAGCTTTACTGGTGAAGGAAGACCTCAGGTGCCCTTACGTGCATCATTTCAGGCACGAACGGGAACCTGAGTGGAACCACCAACGTTCCATAATCCAGCCGGATAGCTTCCTCACATGAAAGAATCCAAAGTCCCTGTTGAGATTCGAACCCACAGCAGTGAGGGGTGAGTGGATTGAAGTCAACGACCTTAACCACTCGACCAAAAAGTTTTCATGTAAAACTTAAAGTAAAACACTTCCCAGTCATGGCATCATTAAACCGCTTGTACTTCACAGTTGTAGGTTCGATTCTTGATGGGGGACTTTTGATTCTTTCATTTGAAGAATCTATTTTGCATTATTGAAGGTCAGTGGCTCTACTCGAGTTCCACTCATCCTAGGGGTACTTTAAGATGTAGTGTAAAACACTACTCAATATAGACAAAACATTTTTCATGTTAGAAAATACAGATTTAGAGAGATGGATAACTATTAACTGCCAGTTATAATACCAATTTAAAAGGCAAAGTTGTCTTGAGACTAAGAAGATACTGGATGTCTAAAAACACTTAAGGGAACTCCACTGAGGTCTAAAAACATAAAAAATGAAATTCGATCCTGTAACACAATTTTTTTATGGTTTTAAATCATACATATAATGCTTAAATTAAGATTTATCAATATTGTTGGTTCCAAAAAGCATTATTTATAAAAAATATTACCGAATTTAACATTTCATGTAAATAAAGGGAGGTAATAAAAATGTTATTTTCTATAAAGTGTAAGTCAAATTTTACAATAAAAAATGAATACATATATTTTAATGATTACATATAATATGCAGTACATATTTTTCGATGTTTGAAAATTATTTTATTTGCATAATTATGTACATATATATAATTTCACTTAGTGTGGTTTACCACTTTGATCACAACATACAGGATATCATCATCTTTAAATATATCAAGTGAAGTACTTAAAAATGGAAATCTGGTAAAGGATAATAAGTTATTGTTCCAGACCTTCACCAATTAGTGCACAAATCCCGAAAAATATTTTCAGTCCCATCATGTCAAAAAAAACAAAACAAACTCAGTGCAGTCTCTTTAATCAGCGGAGTCCCTTTAATGTATACATTTTTAATAATTTATATTTCAATTTCTTTGTTCAGATCCCTTATAGAAATGAATTATGAACAAGAAATCAATATGTAACATTTTTAACAATAGTATTATTTTAAAAAGCAAATATTCTTTACATACTGTGCTACAGTATTTTGAAATAGAATATAAACTAAGTCAGTTTTATGCCTGAAGTACTTCATTATCTAATGTGTTTAACAGTAGCAAAACAGAACTTTCATGCTTAGTTGGATTAATAGACCTATTTCTTGATTGTACAAATTTTATGAAATAAAAACAGTATAATTTGAACCGCATCACGACAAAACCAACATAGTGGGTTTGCGACCAGCATGGATCCAGACCAGCCTGCACCTCCGCGCAGTCTGATCAGGATCCATGCTGTTCGCTATCAGTTTCTCTACTTGTTAGAGGGTTTGTAAGCGAACAGCATGGATCCTGATCAGACTGCGTGGATGCACAGGCTGGTCTGGATCCATGCTCGTCGCAAATGCACTACGTTGGTTTTGTCATGACATGGCTCAATTTTGTTTTCAGATGAGTTTCATAGGGAACAGTGAATCAAGCAGCTGACATTTGACATTTTAACAGAATGGTATAGCTTTATATATGATATACAAATATTCGTTGAATGTAGAAATCTCAACAAACATTTTGTGTTCATTACAGGTGCAATATTTATCGCGTTTGGATATGATTTTATCTATTAACTTTAAATGTTTTTGAAAGTGTGTCATGTTTTACATCAATAAAGACATGTTATCTTAGATGTTTTTGATCTTTGCATCCTTCCAAAAAGGATATTGCTGGAAAAGCCTTTGACTGTAAATTTTAATTGTATACATTATACCAAAATCACAGTTTTGTCCATACATGTATTTACGTTAGTCATTTTTTCTAAACGTTAGTCATTTTTTCTAAACTTTAAAATGTTTTATTTTATATTTCAAGTCACAACCACTAAGTATAGTAGTTATTTGCCCACTTTTTATTGATTTTTGAGGTACCATGTTAAATACAGATTTTTAATTTCGTACTTTACAAAATACATTTATAAGCTTTTATGTTCTGTACTGCAACTTTCTGTCCGACAAAAAGCTGCACTGAAGAAATTTGTAGCAATGAATCTAAGACAAGCTATCTAGAGTCATCTTGGCCTTCTTGTTCTTACTTCAGACGATCACAGAAATATTAAGTCTATTTAAACTTCCATCCAGTAAAGAATGACACGTCATCTTTTCAAATGTTTTATCCATAAAGACATTGCAAAAGAATTGAATTATCCTTAGGATTCACCTTTTGATAGCTGGCTGTTGTATGCAGGATACATCTGACACGCTCTCAAAATTATATTATGTTTAGTTCCTACATGAGGACAATTGAACGAGGGAGGTTCAGAAAATACGTAGACTTTCTTCACATATATGTACACCTTTAATTAAGGATTGTATGCCACTCCTCTGAAATCCCATGGTCACCGCAGTTTGTTCTGTTACATTATTTTTATCGATATAAAAATACTTACTTGTCACTTGTTTATTTCTTTCCTTTGTACATTTGGATTTTTCATACATGGCTTTAACAATACATGATTTTGACAGTACACAAATTGGTTGGCTGCAAGCAAACAAGCTTGTCAAACAAGAGCTGTTTATAAGCCAGTGCACTCGACTATTATCAAAGCCTGACAATAAGAAAAGGGACATAACTCTGTATAAAGGTAACTCAGAGTTATAGAACCTGTCTCTATTATGTAAGATAATCACAGAGAACAAGTGTTTGAAGTTTCAACCCATTCCCTTCAGTAGTTTTGGAGATGCCAACTTGCACACTAAACTTAACCAAAGTGTAGCAGCTAGGCCCATGCGGACGCAGGAAAGAGTAAAATGGCTCTCCATAGACCTTGGAATAGTTGCTAAAAACAAATGTAAAGCTGATATACAAATTCAACCTGCAGTTGAGTTGGAAACAGACATATTCATGAGGGAATGATAAAAGAAAATTTCAAAACCCCAAATTTCACAATCATATTTTTATTTTTTTTCCATGAGAAAAAAAGAACAATAAAAGTACTATAAGTAACATGTGTTGTGTTTTCACACAAAAGTCAAAATATTTCAGTTTCATTACAAAAATATACATATACTAAGTACATGTCAGCGCAAAATACAAAACAAAAAGCTTGTCCATTACGGACCTTTTGTTATATGATAAATTATATCCCCATTTAGATATATAACCTCCCATATAAACAGACCTTTTTGACCTTCAAATACAGCTGCAAACTAGGGTCAATTTATAAAAGATCGTTAAATAACAAGTATAAGTTATATAGACTCTAGTACTATTTCAGTTGACCTTATTTGGGTCATGCAGCAATGAGGCTGAAGAAATTTGATCACAGTCTGACCTTAAACTTTGAAGGTCACTTTATAGAAGGTCATAGTTAAATTGGTAGTGTGTTCGTGTATTATAAAAGCTAGACTTCAGATATAGCCTTGCGTGGATTTTATATTGGAGCAAGCACTGGTGCCTAGATTGTATATAAACATAGCAACATTATTTTTGATGATTTCAGCTGTTGTTTTAAACATTTTGTAAATATACATCTCAAAGTTTGATACGTAGCGTATAATTTGGACGTAATTAGGAAAACCATGGTCGACATTAATTGTAAATAAAAATTAAATAGGCATACAGAGTATAATTATTCTAGATAATTGTAATAAGGTTAAAGATTCATTGAAGAGGTTTACACAACTTAAGGATCAAAATATTAAGTAAGGCTTCCAACAGGGAACTTATCACAATTTGAGATGAATATTTTGATTTCAAGCTATTACAGGACAAAATCTTATACAACTCAAACTGAAGAATGAGGTATTCCATTCACACCAAAAAGACATGAAAATGTTGCAGACGTCCGTATAAAGGTAAGACAATCAGGGGAAACTACTCTAGGAGCTACAGAAGTTCTGCTATATATTTTCTTTAATGAATGCAGTTAAATATTTTCATACAAAACGAAGCATAAATCAAGTTATGAATTAAGGAAATTCTTAGAGTTATATAAGTATTAACTTATAATATGAAGTATTAGTTATTTATTTCTTGATTACTGCAAGCATAAAAAGTTTTATTAGCTTGTCTATCATACTTAATCGTAAAGTGAACAACCTCAAATATGTCCAAATTTTTTATCCAGAGACAGAAAAGCCAAACAAATATGTAAATCATCTGTACAACAATTAACATAGTTACACATGCACATGGCATCAATTAGTCACGTGCTTTAACACACTGTCATCATTTTCATACATTTATTTTTCTTAAATGTTCATTTCAACATAAACAATTCAAAATTATTCAAAATATCAAAACTTTTCAGAATGAAAAAAAAAAAAAAAAAAATCACACACACGCACACATACACATTTTTTTAACATCACCATGTCTATAATTCAAAGTATAAATAACTTTTCATTCAAACATACCACAATACATTTTTTTTAACATTTAAAACAATACATTTTGAACCAGTCAAATGCAGCATTTTCATTGGTTGGATTCAAACTTTGATTTAAAATTAACCAATCCAATGCTAAAATAGCCAGACTGGTTTAAGATTTAGACATGTAGGACTTCTCTTTGAATACATCATATTAGATTAAAACCAAAACAACATAGTTTTTGAAAAAAACAACATTGAAGGGTTATTTTAAATAAAGAGGGGAAAAAAGTGTTTTGACAAGATACTAGAAATAAAATTTAAAAAAAAAACAATTTAGATAACTTTTATTACATGTCAGACTGAAAAAAGAGATTTCATAGGCAACAAAAACATGAACATTGTTAAACAAGAAGATGATTTTTAACATTAAAGAAATGAAAAAAGCCCTATTCTAAAAGATGGGATGAATTGAAAGCCACATATATCTGGCTATAGTCCAAAATTGGAATTAAAAGTATAGAACATAATATTCATGTAGATTTCTATAATTTTAGCTAGGTTTTAAGTTAAATTGTCACAATGTCATATGACTGTCAAATGTCCAGTATAAGACCTATATAAGAGATTTTTTTTTTTAAATCTTTTAGATTTTGGACCTCAGTTAAGTTCCTTTAAGAAAATGTAGAATGCATTAAGTCAAACAGAAATCATGTATATATCACTAACTTCCTCATATAATTTTCGTCACATAACAAAGACAGAAATAATAACAAAACAAAAACCATGTGTTCCGGTCATATAATTAAATTCTTTAAATTTAAAATGACACATTGATGCTTCATTGCATCAAGAGGAGAGCCTTTACCAAGATGAATGCTTATGAAAAGTTTTAGTTTCCTAGTCAACACATACATTCTCAATGTATTAAGGTGACACAAATATCCCTGAAAAAAAAAATTAAATTCACATGTGTCACAAGGTTGATAAAATACATTCAGCTGAACAGAAACTCAAACCCTGAACCTCAGAGTTACTAAAATGTTCCTATACCGACTGAGCTACCCAGTCCTGTACCAAGCTCACCACATTACAAGATTTAACTTGTGACACATGTGAACTACTTTCGTACCATAAAGCAGTGTTAAAATAAACACAAAATTTAATATCATCTATAAAAAGACAATGAAACAAGTTTCATAAATTTTATCCAATTAAATTTAAGAAAAAGCACTTGCCACTATTGAAATTTTTGAAATATTCATTAGTGTTAGCCGACATAGGTGGTTATGGGGTAGTCAGTATTGGCACCTGTAGTGACTTGACCTTTACCCTAAGGGCCACAACTGAATCTGCACAACCAGTGCAGACCAAGATCAGCCGGCACATCCATGCTTTCAAACCATGGTCTGCACTGTTCTCTTTTCAGTCTATATAAAATTTTACCCAAAAATGATAAATGGTTTTGTCCAGATTGAAAGATGGGCAACGTCCATTTATGAATTTTAGCGTGGAAAGGGTATAACAATTTCATGTTTTATGTTTGAGACAACTGAAAATGCGATATTTATACACACATACAATTCAGGGACAAAAGGTCACCATGAGGTTAATCATTTTCTTCACCCTTACATAATGCTTATATCACAGAAATCAAAAAAGCAAAGTTATGTAGTCCCCATTATTTCTTGGCATAAGTAATCAAGTCCAAGCTGTGTTTTTCTAAACAAGCTTTAAAAATGACGAGAATAACTAAAATGAAATGTTTTTTTTTATTTTCAAATACCTTTATCTGTTTTTAAGTTTGTGTTGTACATAGAGCAGTAAGCGTACAAATATTGGCCTGGAGTATAAGTACAATTAATTTCAGTTACCTAGCAACACAGATTCAGCAATGAAGTTATAGTCACTTAGCAACCATTTTTTTTTTAACTTTAAAAAAAGAAATATAAAAAAACTGTCGATAAAGCTTTTGCTCTGTGCATATATTCAAAAAACACTTAACTTTTAAGACAAGTACGAAAATGCTTAAATATCCATAAACGCAACAAAAAAGAGAAAACATAAAAAGTTAATATATATAATATGGCCATGTTAAGATTAACGTGACAAATCACATAGAAATAAATTTCCTTTCAAGAAAACACATTTGACAGTTGGTCATCGATCTTTGTTGTTGCTGTTGTTGTTTTTTTTATCCACTTGTACAAATATCATTTTCTTAAAAGTACATTCAAGACTTGACATAAGTTATGTTCCACCACTGATATTCGTTATATCAAGTTTTTTTTATAGTTCACTATTTCTTGTTTCTATGGTAACAATCAGTTTTTTATCATCATATTTTCACCGTTCATCACGTGGGACTTGAGTACACCGTCTTCCTCTACCGTTACTGTTTCTACACCATTTTCTACAACTCTGGAAAAAGTACACATAAAACTAGATATATATGTCATTCAGGGGCGACATAAACAACCAGGTTGTGTCCCACAACCTGTACAGACAAGTGGAATATATTTAAAATTTACTATATAAATATCGTACGGACAAGTTAAGCAATGCTTTCGATAAAAACGGACAAGTACGTCAAAATCAGATTTCGCCAGCTCTATTCATTATTTCTTACAAAAATAACTACACTAACATGTAAAGAGTCATATAAGTTCAATTCCGATATTCTTTTACCAAAAAAAAAGCTCTCACCCTTTGAATAACTACAGACCAAAAATGAGCTTTCTAGGAAGATAATTTACAAATCATTCTTTACTAATACAATTTTACTACATTAAAAAGTAAAGTAAAACATTTCAGCAACATTTTTCCTACAAGTTTGCTTTATGCGTAAAGTTCTGTACTATTTAAAAAGGGTAACAATGGCCAAGTGGTTAAAGCTGTATGAATTATGTTGTCCAAGCTCTACTCCGGTTCTGACCCTATTTTTTATCCTATGATACTATAAATAAGTTATAAGTCCAGGTATGGTAAAATAAACTGCACGGTGATTTAGATACACTATTCATCAAAATCTGCCATGCGGTCCACATAAAGGTGTCATTTGGAACTTATTTCACGCTGATTTTCTATTTTTAGCTTTTGACGCTTGGCATCTTGTTCAGGTGACAAGAACTATTTTACCTTGCAGCTTTCGGAACAATCCAGCTCGCAACAATTATCTGGTTGCGAGTAGTACAGATCCTTGTGGGCACTTCTTTTGAGGGAATTTATAATTTGATAAATTTTATAATTCCTTCCATGGATTTTTAACAATGAGGTGTGTGGTTAAAAGAAATAAGTAACTGCACACTTACTTTTTTGTTACAACTTTCTTTCCATTGACCATCTTAGTTGAGGTGGAAGTTGATCTGAAATTAGCCCCTCCCCCTCCACCTCCGCCCCCACCTCCTCCTCCAAATGATGTACTGGAAAATGATGTGAATCTGAAATAAAATGGTTTCAAATCAATGCCTGTTCATGTCATTTTTCTCTATGAACCACCAATATAACTAGTTACATGTATAAAGATAAAGATTTTTGACAGGTTATATGGCCCTATATAAACAGTTGTTTGGAAATGGTGAGGGTTTTATTGCAAACACCAACTATATATGGTCATATAACCTGTCAGGAATATTTATAACCAATTTATAATAGAGGAATCTACAGCAAACTTTTTTTTTGGGGAAAAAAAAGTAAGATTTCTTCATAAATTGACAGTAGCCATGAATATAAAACTATATAAATGTCACGATTATCCAATCAAAAGCGACATTACAAACTCGCAGTATTATAAAACCATACAGATGTCATATTTTAGGCATTGCAACAAAATATAAAAGAAACTATATATAGCTAACTCTGTTGTCATCTATTATAACTCATAACATTTCTAGAATATAGGAATAAATATAATATTATACTCTTTCTCTCTCTTTTGAGAAAGTAATTTAAAGGGAAGTAACTACCGGTAAGCAAAATTTAATTTAAAGGGAAGTAACCAAGCAAAGCATAACTTTTTTGTATTACGCAAGTTGCAAAAAGATAAAGGTTGTGAGAAGAAATTGCTAATACCGCTAAATTCTTAAACAATTTTTTTTTCAGATTATATTTTTGGAACTGTCCGTTGTAAATTTAAAAGTTACCATAAAAAGTTACGTCTCATGAAATGTTTTTTTCCGTAAAATTTATAAACTATATTGTTTCCATAATCTTACGGTAAATTCTTACGAGTTGTAACATAGAATGTCTCTGCTATTTAATACACAAGAATAACATATTATGTTTACAGAATAAAACTTTCCGGAACAAAATATCATGTTGCTATTTTAGTAACGTTTTTAACTATTTAGCAATGTACTAGTTGCATTAAGGTTTTCAATACAGGCCATAGCTCCTCTAGCCAATTTTGACGTGTTAAAGACCACCTCTGAATTAAGAAAACCTTGCAAATAAAGGTCACTATTTGATAACTCTTCATTGAAAAAATGGGACAAAATAACCTCCAAATAGAGACCACTTGACTATAAAGACAATTAATTGCCTCTCCTTAAAACTGGTTTGGTTGTTCACATATTTGATAACAATTTAAAGGTACTCTGAGAGTAATTTCATCTTATATAACAAAATAATGTTGAACTTAAGATCTGTCAAGAATATATTCATTCAAACAGTTGGCAATAAAACTGTTGCCCCTGAGCTATTAAAATGATAAATATGAAATCTATGAAGGATTCTTAGCATCTACCTATGGTTATATAAAGGAATCTAACATTTACCTATGGTTAGAGATATTTTCTGATATATTACCAGGGCACTTGTTAGACAACATTCTCAGATAAGGAAGGCTTATCAGGTAATTTAGTATAATACCTTTATCTTAATATATCATACATTATTCTGATAAGGCCAAGGGGTAAAAAGTATTTTCAAATGTTTTGTTGTCTTCTGCCTGTATGTTATAATTGATCAATTAGTCCTATTTATTATAAACTATTGTAATTTTTTATGTCTTTTACATAAATTTGTTTAATTCGTTAGTGTGATGTCAATCATAATGTGGTATATAGGAATGAAAACAAGTCCAATGGTGATGGTGAAAATATATAGCAAGTAAATAATTGTACTGTGCAAATGATATACTTTTACATAATGCACAAAATAAATGATTCAAAGCTTCTATTAATGAATTATAAACATCCATAGCAACAATGTCAAGACTTCCATAGTAACAAAGCTTTGGCTGTCATAGCAACAAGACTATGACTACCATGGTAACAAGGTTGTAAAACAAGAGCTGTCACAGGAGACAGCAAAGCTCAACTAATAAAATACTGGACGAGTAAGGAGGACAAAGCAATGAAAGAAAAATCAATTATGTATAATTATGTATTAAGTTATAGTTAAAAAACATTTGTTAACATAAATTCCAAGATCAAGGGGAATAATTCTAGAAAACGTCACACTAGAGTTATGAACCTTGTCACACAACATGTGTGTAATGATAAGAAATATATATTTGAAGTTTGAAGTAGATACCTTAAAAAGTAAAGAAGTTATGATATTTCTTAATGAAAATCCTAAGTTCAAAGAGAGATAAATCTGTAAATATTGCTTCAAGAGTTATGAACATTGTCACATAAAATGTAATTGATGATAAGGAATAAGTATTTGAAGTTTGAGGTAGATACCTTTAAATCTAAAAAAGTAATAGTAAAATATAATATTTTTTAAGGAAAAATCTAAGTTCAAGGGGAGATAAATCTGAAAATATTGGTGCTAGTGTTATGAACCTTGTCACATAAGATGGGAATGATGATAAGGTACATATATTTGAAGTATGATGTTGATCCCTTAACAAATAAAATAGAAACAGTTAAAAATAGTATTTTTTGAGGAAAATTCTAAGTTCAAGGGGAGATAAATCTGAAAATATTGGTGCTAAAGTTATGAACCTTGTCACATAAGATGGGGATGATGATAAGGTACATATATTTGAAGTATGAGGTTGATCCCTTAACAAATAAAGAAGTAACAGTAAAAAATAGTATTTTTTGAGGAAAATTCTAAGTTCAAGGGGAGATAAATCTGAAAATATTGGTGCTAGAGTTATGAACCTTGTCACATAAGATGTGGTTGATGATAAGGAACATATATTTGAAGTTTGAAGTTGATACCTTAAGAAATGACAAAGTTATAGTGAAAAATATTTTACTGCACCAAAACTTTAATCTGAAATATGGACGCGGACGCCGGGGCGAGTAGGACAGCTCTCCATATACTTCGTATAGTCGAGCTAATGATCATAGTTACCATAGCAACAAGGCCATGGTTACCATAACAACAAATTTATTGTCTACATAGTAACAAAGCTAAATCTGTCATAGCAACAAGACTTTGAAAACCATGGCAACAAAGTTGTAATATGATCTTAGTTCCATAGCAACAATGCCATGGTTACCATAGCAACTTATCTAATGTTAATATATAGAAACAAGGCTACAACTATCATAGCAATAAGGCTATGATAACCATAGCAACCAGAATTTCTAACATATTGACTAACAAATCAAAAATGCTACCATGGCAACAAAGCTACTGGAAAAATAAGGCTAAATCTAGATAATAATAGTTTTAGTAGTAATTATTATGTACACAGCTTTACATCAATAAACACTATTAGTGAAAACTTAACTCATAAGCTTTTGCTAGAAAACATACAGGGTTTTTAAAAGGAGTCAGTTGTAGGCCAAAATGACCGTCTCAAATGCAATTTGAGGCCGCTTCAGAACTTAGAAAACACTCTTTGTTGTATGTGATTAAAACCAAAAATGACATTCTCAAGTTCAATAATAACCATCTCAGAAAAGTTTCAATGACTACCCTAAACACTGTACAAAGATTAATCTTACAGGCACTAATCTTAATATTATTGAAGACAAGAAAATTTCAATATTCTTTTAAGTATTTTTTAGTAAGATTTAACTGATTAGGGGCAGGTAACTAAATATTTGCTATAAAGATTTTCTACTGATCTTCCGTCACTTGATTTAAATCCACTGATTCTGAAAATGTTACCAGCATTTCAATGTCGTGGAACCCAAGTAAGCAGAAATGGAACAAAAGTGGGTCCTAAAAGCCAAAAGGCATAAAAACTTGGGAAATTAAGCCATACAAAATTTGGAAATTAAGCCTTGAAACTGGGGTGATAAAGCCCTAAAAACTTGGGAAATTAAACCCTTAAAAAAAGGGCAGTTAAGCCATAATAACTGGGGAAATTAAGCCTTAATATCTGGCAAAATTAAGCCATATAAACTGGGGAAATTAAGCCATATCAGTGAAATTAAGCCCATAAAATGGGGAAATTAAGCCCTATAAACTGAGGAAATTAAGCCATAATATCTGGGGGAAATTAAGCCCTTAAAAACTATGGAAATTAAGCCATATGATAACTGGGAGAATTAAGCCCTTAAAACTAGGGAAATTATTAAGCCTTAAATGGAAAATACTGACTTCAAAAAGCTTTAAAGCTTTACCAGAACATCTGTTGTACTAAAAGTTCATGTTTCATGAATAATTATGATCTACATTTTGTAATTTTTATAAAAGGAACTCTGACTCATGAAACATATGATAACCCTTTTAAATAAATAGACTACATTATTATCCAGTAACAGCTTTTCAAGCTTAACTAACTTGATAATTTTCAAACGTAAAGGTTTAAAGAGGTTAACTAAGAGCTTAACTAATATTTCTGTAATATGCTATTATTTACCATTGACATAAATTACAACAAAATTCAATATCTCATTAAACCATATCTATCCATATATAGGACAGTTTTTTGTGCCCATATCCTTAAGAGCTTTTTGTGACCCCCGACTTATAGACGGATATTGAACAATAGCAATGTGAATGGCTACAAAATTGTCAAAAGTTTACATTTAATTATTATACTGAACAAGCTCTTCTCCAATCTATTGGGGGCAAAGAGTTAAAATTTGTTAAAACGAAAATTTGAGACAACTATTTTTCATATTTCTCAAAACTAGCCTCTAAAATAGCTATCACACAGTTGCTGCTAAATTCAAAACATATTCAACTGCACAATCTTGCATCATAAAATAGCAGCCTAAAAGCATTTTTTAACAATGCATTACGCACTCACCTTTTCCTTCATTTTTTTGGGAATTTAACTTTCTTATTTACATGCATTAAGCAAAAACTCTAGCACTATGAGCGCACTGTGGCCTTTATACTAATATTTTATGTTCTTTTATGCACTAGATCAATAGCTTGTCTATTTATTTGCTCTGGTATTTATATTTGATAAAAGTATCTGAATAAACTGATAAAATAGTCTCCCTTGATTATAAAACTGACCAAATTGTCTCCCTTGATAAAAGTATCTGAATAAACTGATAAAATTGTCTCCCTTGATTAAAGTATCTGAATAAACTGATAAAATTGTCTCCCTTGATTATAAAACTGACCAAATTGTCTCCCTTGATAAAAGTATCTGAATAAACTGATAAAATTGTCTCCCTTGATAAAAGTATCTGAATAAACTGATAAAATTGTCTCCCTTGATAAAAGTATCTGAATAAACTGAGAAAATTTCTCTCTTGATAAAAGTATTTGAATAAACTGATAAAATTGTCTCCCTGGATAAAAATGTCTGAATAAACTGATAAAATTGTCTCCCTTGATAAAAGTATCTGAATAAACTGATCAAATTGTCTCCGATGATAAAAGTATCTAAATAAACTGATCAAATTGTCTCCCTTGATAAAAGTATCTAAATAAACTGATCAAATTGTCTCCCTTGATAAAAGTATCTGAATAAACTGATCAAATTGTCTCCCATGATAAAAGTATCTAAATAAACTGATCAAATTGTCTCCCATGATAAAAGTATCTAAATAAACTGATAAAATTGTCTCCCTTGATAAAAGTATCTGAATAAACTGATCAAATTGTCTCCGATGATAAAAGTATCTAAATAAACTGATCAAATTGTCTCCCTTGATAAAAGTATCTAAATAAACTGATCAAATTGTCTCCCTTGGACCATCATAGTCCTATACACCAAGTGACAGTCTCTATTTGAACTACGTAAATAACCGATGTTTAAATTGTGAAAAAGTACAAGTTGCTTCCCTTATCTTCAAGTAAAATTGATATCTCTAATGCTAAAAACAATACAAATTTAGCCATTTTTTAAACCGCTAGTTTGGGGCGATTAAATGACCTATTTTAAAATTAATTACACCAATAAAAAGCTTGTGATCTTAGCCTCGTCTCGGTATACATTTCAACACATTGTTTGACAGTAAAGGTATTTAAATTTAAGGCTAAACCTACCATATGTCAGACCATTTTACATACATTTTTTACATTGAGATAAGCAAACGCTCATCTTTACTCGCAATTCTACTGATAAGAATAGCCTGTCGTCTGCTAGTTCGGAAACTGTCAATCGGTGTATTAGATGGTTTTTGCATAAATAGTCTACATTTGATAAACGGTTAACTTCAATATTAACAGATGTACAAAAATACTGTAATTTGTAATCAAAATTTTGCTGGTACAAATTCAATATTTCTCAAGTTTAATACATGTATAGTTTATATTCTTATTAACAAGCATAATATTATTAAGCCTATATCTTACTACATACATGTATAATTTTTACATTATTCATAGACAAACTTCATCATTCTTACAAAACTACTGCAGACTTCAAACTTGTGAGAATATTGATCAAAATCAAAGATGGCCATTTATTAACTTATTTACTTATGAATTAAAGGCTAAATCTTTAAAAAAAATCCACTAAATATGTTATTCATTTATAGTAATTTCTTATAAACTTTCATTAATATTAAGGAACAAAAGTAGGCTTCCAGCAGCTTAGTTTTGATGATAGTGATAAATGCTGAAGATTTTATTTTCTTCTGTTTTGTCTTGTTTTTTTTGATGTTTTTTTTTGGTTTTACGTCACATCGACACAGAATAGGTCATATCGCGACGTTCCAGCTTTACTGGTGGAGGAAGACCTCAGGTGCCCTTCCGTGCATTATTTCAGGCACGAACGGGTACCTGAGTAGAACCACCGACGTTCCGTAAGCTAGCTGGATAGCTTCCTCACATTAAAGAATCCAAAGTCCCTGTCGGGATTCGAACCCACAGCGGTGAAGGGCAAGTGGTTTGAAGTCAACGACCTTAACCACTCGGCCACGGACGCCCCTTTTTCTGTTTTGTCTGACGGCATATCCAAACAGTTTATGTCATATGGCACCAAAACAGGAAGGATGATTTTGAAGATGTTCCTTACAAGAATGATGATGTAAAACAGTGTTAACAAGATCATCATTTAGTACAACTAGAAACTGTTTACCATACTTGAGGATTTTGATGAGAAAAGGTCATAAATGACTTAGAATGATAGTATTCTAAACACATTATAAACTCACAATAAGGTGAAGACGGCATAATATGTGGGCTACTTAATAGAAAAAAATAAAACCTACCTTTCAAGGAAAACACAGGCAAACTGGTTACCCTCACAATGATAAATGTGGCAAATGTCCTAAGAAATAGGTAATTACTGGAGTTTCGACAAGATACATTTTTCACTGGTACAATGGTACGAAAATTCAGGACAGATAACATTATTTTTATTTACCCTGTATGGAGTCCTTGTGACCGGTGTAAGAACGGGTCATCAAATATAGAATGGAACCCAAATGACATGCCGGGAAACCCAAACGAGCTAAACCCGATAGAACCCATAGGATGAGCATGCCCCTGTCTTTCCCGCCTTCTGCCAGCAGACTCCGCCCCTCTCTCCCGCCTTCTTTGACCATGTACATGACGCCGCCTTCTACAATGTCCCAAAACATACAACATACCATATATACAGTCTAGCTTCACATGATCATAATATTGATACAATTTAATATTATAAACTATCTGTCTAAAATGCACAATTTCATATAAGTTTTGGACATCGCCTGCTGCCGAAAAATATACGTGTCGGTGCAACTGTTGCCATTATCACCTTTTGTACGATGCTGCGTCATTTCAGACAGCGTGAAGATGTGACGTGACATAAGCATTCAATTAACTATTTTCTGGACAATATTACTATAGCTACACTTTCTTTGTTAAGAAACCATAGTAACAAAGTTTCCATTAAATATTACCATAGCAACCCATTTTCCATAGACCCCCGCATCAGCTTCAAATAATAATCATAGCATGCTTAATTCTGTGCGAACGAAATATCAAAACTTGTTCAAACTAGGAACAAAATGCAAATGTATCTACAATACTGAAAGCAGAAATAACATGGCAACTACAATAACAACATCCTTTACCCATCATGCAATAGTTAGTAATAATTATAGTAATATTTTGGAATCTAAATAAATATGCTCAAATTCGAAAAACAAAACGGAACCAATATCGTACGGACATCTACACGACAGCCAAAAACAAAACTAAATGAAGATTAGGATGAAACATGAAGATTAAATGAAACTGTTAATATATTCAATCTTTCAATTTTTTTTCTAACCTTCTTTTAATGAAATAGTTGGAAAAAGATCTTTTTAATACATAATATGTTTATGTTTTCTCTACATATTTTCTGAAGCATATTTTTTTATGTTGTTAGTGACTAAAATACCAACATGCTAATATTCTATATAACAAAGTTCTATAATTTTGTTATCCTTCAACCCTGCTCAATTTACTTGATTTGTTCTAGTTTCAAATTATAAACTTCCAATTGTTAATTCATCGGATTTTATCACTGAAATCTAATTGACACTATATCAAGAATTTTCAAACTGCACGGGTCTGTACCGTTTAAAATGGCGCATCTTTATACTCGTAGGCCATCAGAACATTTTTAATCAAAATACATATATATATAAAGTTTATACACGAATGTAACAAATATTGAAGAAGCACTGGGTGAATAGTTCATCTTTATATCCATCCATTGGCCATCAGAAAGATTTTACTCAAAATACATTAATATAGTTTATAAACAAATGTGACAAATATTGACAAATACAAATATCAAAGTTATAATACATGTTTAATTAAGTAGCTTTAACAGACCATCTGTTTTCACAACAGCTATACAGTATCCAAATTTTACTTCACACAGAAAAACTGTAACAGTTTTTACTGCTCTACATTAATTTCATTATACACTTTTTCAAATTGTAGCCCAGCCCAGTAAGGCAGTTCACAGAATAGGGAAGGAAATCAGCAGTATTTAAACCTTCTTCTGTGCCTACAATGACTTGGTTGGGCTTTTTGCCGCCAAAATAGCCCAAACTTCGGTGTGTATATTATAGCTCTCCCTATTCCTCAAACAGTCAAGTTAAGTATTGAAAATTTCAAATGAACCTGGATAATTCAAAGATGGCAATTTTGAAAGACAGACATTTTTTTTATTGTAAATAAATAACATTTCAAAAATTGAATTGAAATTTTTTAAGGTAAAATTGATAACTGACATATATTTTTTTCTTCTAGAAGTTGATTTTTGTTGGTCATTTCTGTACAGTTACTAAAAAGTTAAAAAGATCATATTGTGCCATCTGCACAATAAAAGTAGAGTTTTAGATGTCAGGCCTCACTTCATACAATAGAACAACAAAACTGTAGAACCAAAAATCTCCCGATAGAACCACAAACCTTCTATATATTAGCAAATAAAAAACTTCCTCAAATAAAAGAGCGGAACACCCCTATCAGGATGTGAACATATTCTACAGCATACAATTTACATGATTTGAAAATAGCAACCCTAACCAACATAAATAAATTGTACTATATTAATTTGTCAGTTATTATAAGGATATCTAGGAGTTATTGTCTATAATGTTGATGAAAGTCTCACAAAATCATGTCTGTAAAACTAACTCATTTCTACATGATGTAACTAGATTCAACGCATTTAAATGCACTACATATACTATTTATGCATTCTTTAAAAATTCATATATTTTAATCCTATAGACCAAAATCCATGTCTGTTTCTAAAGAACTCAATTATGTTTGTTTGGTGTGACCCTACATTTTCTTTCATGTTTGTTTGTTGTGGCCCAAAGTTCTTTTTCATGTTTGTTGTTACCCTACAGACCTAAATCATGTTTGTTTGTCGTGATCCTATAAACCTCAAATCATGTTTGTTTGTTGTGACCCTACAGACCTAAATCATGTTTGTTTGTTGTGACCATATATACCTTTATCACGTTTATTGTGACCCCTTAAGACTTCTTTTATGTTCCTTTGTTTACCGTGACCCTTTACATCTTTGTTTGTTTGTTGTTTTTTTTTTTTTGGGGGGGGGGGGGGTTTACGTCACATCGACACAGTATGGGTCATATCGCGACGTTCCAGCTTTACTGGTGGAGGAAGACCTAAAGTGCCCTTCCGTGCATTATTTCAGGCACGAACGGGCACCTGAGTAGAACCACCAACGTTCCGTAAGCTAGCTGGATAGCTTCACATAAAAGAATCCAAAGTCCCTGTCGGAATTCGAACCCACAGCGGTGAGGGGCAAGTGGTTTTAAGTCAACGAGCTTAACAACTCGGCCACGGACGCCCCTTTAACATCTTTAATTATTCTTGTTTGTTTAGATCCTGTATCATGTTTTTTTAAACTAAAGTATTTAATCTCACATTTTTCTAAGTGAACTATTCTATCTATGGATAATGTCATTTTTATGAAAAGACCTACATTAGATTTTTATTATTTACATTTTGTTGTTCATTGTTTTATAGGACAATTGTTCTTTGTTTAATAGAAAAGTTGTTCTTAAATGTTTTAGGACAGTTGTTCTTTGTTTTATAGCACAGTTGTTCTTTGCTTTATAGAACTGTTGTTCTTTGCTTTATTGGACATTGTTTTTTGTTTTACAGGACAGTAACTGTTGTTCTTTGCTTTAAAGGACTGTACTGTAGTTCTTTCCTTTACAGGGCAGTTGCTCTTTGTTTTATAAAACAGTTGTTATTTGCCTTATTGGCCAGATGTTCAATGTTTTTATAGGACAGTTGTTCTTTGTTTTATTTGACAGGTCTTCTTTGCTTTATGAGACAGTTGTTCTTAGTTTTATAGGACAATTGTTTTTTGCTTCATAGGACAGTTGTTCTTTGGACATTTGTTATTTCCTTTATAGGCAGTTCTCCTTTCCTTTTTAGGACAGTTGTTCTTTGCTGTATAGGACAGTTCTTCTTTGCTTTATAGAACAGTTGTTCTTTGTTTTATAGGACAGTTGTTCTTTGTTTTATAGGTTGGTTGTTCTTTGTTTCATAGGACATTTGTTATTTGCTTCATAGGCAGTTCTTCTTTGCTTTATAGGACAGTTGTTCTTTGCTTTATAGGACAGTTGTTCTTTGTTTTATAGGACAGTTGTTCTTTGCTTTATAGGACAGTTGTTCTTTGTTTTATAGGACAGTAACTGTTGTCCTTAGTTTTATAGGACAGTTGTTCTTTGTTTTATAGGTTGGTTGTTCTTTGTTTTACAGGACATTTGTTACTTGCTTTATAGGCAGTTCTTCTTTGCTGTTTAGGCAGTTCTTCTTTGTATTATAGAACAGTTGTTTTTTGTTTTATAGGTCAGTTGTTCTTTCCTTTATAGGACATTTGTTATTTGCCTTATAGGCAGTTTTTCATTGTTTTATATGACAGTTGCTCTTTGTTTTATAGTTGCTCTTTGTTTTATAGGACAGGTGTTCTTTGTTTAACAGGACATTTGTTATTTCCTTTATACAACAGGTCTTTTTTGCTTTATAGGACAGTTTTTTTTTTTTGTCTTTAAAAACACTTGTCATTTGTGTTTCATAGGACGAACAAAAACAATAATCACCATTACATTGAAGCATGCATATCTTGATACATCAACTATAGAGATTTTTTAATTTTAAATAGTTATTTGTATGTACCAATGCTGTTTCCAAATTTGAAGAGTACTCAGAATTCATACTGGCAAATTTGAAGAGTACTCAGAATTCATACTTTGTTTGATTGTAAACTCATAAATGTCAACCCCCTTTTGTGGGGGACCAAGACATGCAGATAGAATCACACATGGGTGTTGTGACCAGCAACTGCAGCACCCTACAGATTATAAAGGTCACAAAAAAGAATCTAACCGCAAGAATTAAAGGCCCATTATCCCCAGAAATGCTTTTATTTCAATTTATCAAAAGCATTTTAGTTCTTGGTGTTTTGTTATATTTTCCAAAAAGTTACTTATTGGCCAACTTTCTGAACCATCCTTTGTATGGAAGTCAAAATACGACTTTGTTTACATTTTACTGCTTTTATGACAAAAATTTTCATATTCAGTGTTACTTTCTTCAGGTTACATTAGCATCTAACATGCTCTAGAATCATTATTTGAAAGTTTAAAAAAAACCCTCATGTTTGCCCTTCCTAAAGAATGAAAACTATATTTATTTTAAATACAATTTGTAGAACGATGATAAAACAGTAACAACACTATCATTTCAACAATTCAACATGTCATCCATATTCTGTTTGTATGATGACATCATGATGACATCATCATGGATGTCATGATTCTTTTACAAAAGCTCCCTCTAGTGACAGACGGGTGATGAAGAAAGGGGAGGTTACTCTAAAGTGACTTTTACCTAACACACAGCAGCATGCTGGGTAATTTGATGAAGAATGACACAGAATAATAAGATGGGTGGTTATTTTTTTCAACAAAATTGCAGTTAACTAAAAGGAAGTACATGTATTAAACAGAGATTATAAACAAACATGTTAAAGTAGAAATAAAGGGTTTACAAACACAGATACAGGTAAAGAAATCATCATAAAAAATATAAAGAAAAGGGAAAAACAAATGGAAGTTACTGAGTTCTGTTCAAGAGGCATGCTAAAAAAATAAGTACAAAAAAATTCTACAATCATTGAAGGACAAGGTGCTTTGTTTCAAAACAGGTCCTCAATTTTTTTTATTTTTTTTACTTTCGCAGTCAACATTCTGGATAAAATTAATTAAAGTTCAGTAACCACTGTAAATCAATATCGAAACCTGACTGAATTTTATTATTAATTCCTGCAAATGGCCGTAACTACCATGTTACCGTCTTTTAAATTCTGTTTTAAAATGAAAATCTATCTTTTTTTAAAGGACATGAACTTAACTGATACAAAACAAATTGCATTTAGTATGTTTGTTCAGAAATATATGTAAGTTTATTTTTGATTGATTTATTTTTTTTTTTTTTTAACTCAGATGTTTATACATATTGATAACGATTCGCCAAACTGACGATTCTCCCGATAACATCACTAAAATGGGGCGAGTCATTAGTTGGGCGAATCGTTATATAACCATTAATAAACAAGATATGTTTGTAAAACATGTATGCCCCCTATCTGCAGCCAATTAGTCATGTGATAAGGTTATTATGCATGACTTCTGACCCAGTGATCAAACAATTAATAAGGGTTATCAAGTATCTACTGGTCATGACCTTAACCTTTGACCCCTTGACCCAAAACTCAATAGGGGTCATCTGCTGGTCACGACCAATCATCATACAAAGTTTGAAGTTCCTAGGCCTAAGCGTTTTTAGTTAATTGATCGGAAACCGTTTTTACCTACAAGGTCAATGTAACCTTGACCTTTGACCCCTTGACCCAAAATGAATAGGTCATCTGCTGGTCATGACCAATCACCATACCAAGTTTGAAGTTCCTAGGCCTAAGGGTTCTTTAGTTATTGATCGGAAACCGTTTTAACATACAAGGTCAATGTGACCTTGACCTTTGACCCCAAAATCAATAGGGGTCAGCTGCTGGTCATGACCAATCACCATGCCAAGTTTGAAGTTCCTAGACCGTAGCGTTCTTTAGTTATTGATCAGAAACCGTTTTTACTTACAATGTCAATGTGACCTTGACCTTTGACCCCTTGATCCCAAAATCAATAGGGGTAATCTGCTGGTCATGACAAATCACCATACCAAGTTTGAAGTTCCTAGGCCTAAGCGTTCTTAAGTTTTTGATCAGAAACCGTTTTTACTTACAAGGTCAATGTGACCTTGACCTTTGACCCCTTGACCCAAAACTCAATAGGGGTCATCTGCTGGTCACGACCAATCATCATACAAAGTTTGAAGTTCCTAGGCCTATGAGTTTTTAGTTAATTGATCGGAAACCATTTTTAACTACAAGGTCAATGTGACCTTGACCTTTGACCCCTTGACCCCAAAATCAATAGGTCATCTGCTGGTCATGACCAATCACCATACCAAGTTTGAAGTTCCTAAGCCTAAGGGTTCTTAAGTTATTGATTGTAAAGCATTTTTACCTACAAGGTCAATGTAACCTTGCCCTTTGACCCCTTAACCCCAATATCAATAGGGGTCATCTGCTGGTCATGACCAATCACCATACCAAGTTTGAAGTTCCTAGGCCTAAGGGTTCTTTAGTTATTGATCGGAAACCGTTTTAACCTAAGAGGTCAATGTGACCTTGACCTTTGACCCCTTGACCCCAAAATTAATAGGGGTCATCTACTTATCATGACCAATCACCATATCAAGTTTGAAGTTCCTAGGCCTAAGGGTTCTTTCGTTATTGATCGGAAACCGTTTTTACCTACAAGGTCAATGTGACCTTGACCTTTGACCCCTTAACCCCAAAATCAATAGGGGTCATCTGCTGGTCATAACCAATCACCATACCAAGTTTGAAGTTCCTAGGCCTAAGGGTTCTTTTGTTATTGATCAGAAACCGTTTTTACCCAAGAGGTCAATGTGACCTTGACCTTTGACCCCTTGACCCCAAAATCAATAGGGGTCATCTACTGATCATGACCAATCACCATACCAAGTTTGAAGTTCCTAGGCCTTAAGGTTCTTTAGTTATTGATCGGAAACCGTTTTTGCTTACAAGGTCAATGTGACCTTGACCTTTGCCCCCTTGACCCCAAAATCAATAGGGGTCATCTACTGATCATGACCAATCACCATACCAAGTTTGAAGTTCCTAGGCCTTAAGGTTCTTTAGTTATTGATCGGAAACCGTTTTTGCTTACAAGGTCAATGTGACCTTGACCTTTGACCCCTTGACCCCAAAATCAATAGGGGTCATCTACTGGTCATGACCAATCACCATACCAAGTTTGAAGTTCCTAGGCCTTAAGGTTCTTTAGTTATTGATCGGAAACCGTTTTTGCTTACAAGGTCAATGTGACCTTGACCTTTGACCCCTTGACCCCAAAATCAATAGGGGTCATCAACTAGTCATGACCAATCACCATACCAAGTTTGAAGTTCCTAGGCCTTAAGGTTCTTTAGTTATTGATCGGAAACCGTTTTTGCTTACAAGGTCAATGTGACCTTGACCTTTGACCCCTTGACCCCAAAATCAATAGGGGTCATCAACTGATCATGACCAATCACCATACCAAGTTTGAAGTTCCTAGGCCTAAGCGTTCTTTAGTTATTGATCGGAAACCGTTTTTACCTACAAGGTCAATGTGACCTTGACCTTTGACCCCTTGACCCTAAAATCAATAGGGGTCATCTGCTGGTCATGACCAATCACCATACCAAGTTTGAAGTTCCTAGGCCTAAGTGTTCTTTAGTTATTGATCGGAAACAGTTTTTACCTACAAGGTCAATGTGACCTTGACCTTTGACCCCTTGACCCTAAAATCAATAGGGGTCATTTACTGGCCATGGCCAATCACCATACCAAGTTTGAAGTTCCTAGGCCTAAGTTTTCTTTAGTTATTGATCGGAAACCGTTTTTACCTACAAGGTCAATGTGACCTTGACCTTTGACCCCTTGACCCCAAAATCAATAGGGGTCATCTACTGGTCATGACCAATCACCATACCAAGTTTGAAGTTCCTAGGCTTTAAGGTTCTTTAGTTATTGATCAGAAACCGTTTTTGCTTACAAGGTCAATGTGACCTTGACCTTTGACCCCTTGACCCCAAAATCAATAGGGGTCATCAACTGATCATGACCAATCACCATACCAAGTTTGAAGTTCCTAGGCCCTAAAGTTCTTTAGTTATTGATCGGAAACCGTTTTTGCTTACAAGGTCAATGTGACCTTGACCTTTGACCCCTTGACCCTAAAATCAATAGGGGTCATCTACTGATCATGACCAATCACCATACCAAGTTTGAAGTTCCTAGGCCCTAAAGTTCTTTAGTTATTGATCGGAAACCGTTTTTGCTTACAAGGTCAATGTGACCTTGACCTTTGACCCCTTGACCCTAAAATCAATAGGGGTCATCTACTGATCATGACCAATCACCATACCAAGTTTGAAGTTCCTAGGCCTTAAGGTTCTTTAGTTATTGATCGGAAACCGTTTTTGCTTACAAGGTCAATGTGACCTTGACCTTTGACCCCTTGACCCCAAAATCAATAGGGGTCATCTACTGATCATGACCAATCACCATACCAAGTTTGAAGTTCCTAGGCCTTAAGGTTCTTTAGTTATTGATCGGAAACCTTTTTTGCTTACAAGGTCAATGTGACCTTGACCTTTGACCCCTTGCCCCCAAAATCAATAGGTGTCATCTACTGATCATGACCAATCACCATACTAAGTTTGAAGTTCCTAGGCCTTAAGGTTCTTTAGTTATTGATCGGAAACAATTTTTACTTACAAGGTCAATGTGACCTTGACCTTTGACCCCTTGACCCCAAAATCAATAGGGGTAATCTACTGGTCATGACCAATCACCATACCAAGTTTGAAGTTCCTAGGCCTAAGGGTTCTTTAGTTATCACTCGGAAACCATTTGGTCTACGGACCGACGGACCGACAAGTGCAAAGCAATATACCCCCTTTTCTTCGAAATGGGGGCATAATTAATATACATGCCAAAAAAAACCCAAAAAAAACAAGATTGCATTTGAGAAAAATGCTATGCCACCGCATTAATACAACACTAAGCCTTGTACCTTCAGACAATAAGATTTTTTTATTTTTTTACTATATGTATATATTGAAAATCAATGACCCCCGGGGCAAAGGCAATTTTGACCCCAGGGCTATAATTTAAACAATCTTGCTAGAAGTTCACTACATAATGTTTCATGCAAAATATCTAACCTCTAGCATTTGTCAATTACTAGAAGAAATTTTTTTAAAGTTTTTACTACATGTATAAGTTTTTACTATATACATATAAGGAAAACCAATGACCAATGGCGGGGCCGATTCTGATCCTAGGGCTATAATTTGAATAATCTGGGTAGAGGTCTACCAGACAATGCCTTATGCAAAATATCTAAGCTCTAGGCCTTTTGGGTCTTTACAAGAAGGTATTTTAAGTTTTAACTATATGTACATATAGTGAAAATCAATGACCCTCGGGGCGGGCCGATTTTGACCCCAGGGCTATAATTTGAACAATCTTGGTAAGGGTCTACCAGACAATGCCTTATGCAAAATATCTAAGCTCTAGGCCTTTTGGGTCTTTACAAGAAGGTATTTTAAGGTTTTGCTATATGTACATATAGTGAAAATCAATGACCTCCGGGGCGGGGCCGATTTTGACCCCAGGGCTATAATTTGAACAATCTTGGTAGAGGTCTATCAGACAATGCCTTATGCAAAATATCTAAGCTCTAGGCCTTTTGGGTCTTTACAAGAAGATTTTTTAAATTTATTCTTATAATTCCTTTGGTTGCCATGGCAACCAGATTTCAGTATGGAATGAAATTCTTTGAACAACTTTGGAAGCCCTTCACCCAAGGATCAATCCTGCCAAGTTTGGTTGAAATTGGACTAGTGGTTTTTCACAAGAAGATTTTTTAAGTTCACTATATAATCTATAGAACACACACACACACACACACACAAACACAGAGGTGAATCGCTATATGCCACCGCATCGCAGATGCTGCGGTGGCATAAAAAAATTAATAAAAAGCAACTTTCAAGACAAAATTCTATCTATATATAATAAAATAAAACTATATATAATAAAATAAAACTCTAATGGACAACATTTATTGAGAAATGAAAAAAAAATTGTAACAACAAAATCATATCTACAAGGCAAACTTACTAATAAGCACTAAGGGTAATCTATAGGGAAATCTATAATTTTCTAAAAATATCATCCCCTTAACCTCCTGGATGTGAAAATGATGACATCATCATGTATGTCATGATTCTTTTTTCTAAAGCTCCCTCTAGTGGTGAGTGACGAAAAAGGGGAGGTTACTCTGCCAACTATTCCAACGCAAAATAATGCCAGGCCGGCCTGAACAAATTAGGCTGTTCGACCAGGGTCTATACTGGCAGTTGCTCAATTTTTGTATTTTGATACTGAAAATCAAACTCTGCCATTTTGGGCGTTCCTTAGAGAATCCGTTTTAGGGATTTTGTTTTTCTCTATTTGAATGGACTGTTCCAAATTCAAAACGGGGCAAATCCATTTCACACATCCAGCAAGTTAAGGGTTTAGAGAAAACAACAAAATGTTTTATCTGTGTACTGTAGAATATTTCGAGAAATACAAAACAACACTGTCACATACCAATAAATTATCACCTTAGTGCAATAACTGATTAACTCCTATTGAATTTAGAAGAACGTAGTACGTTACTGCACTAAGGTGATGAAATATATAAACATATAATCTGATAAATATTTTAAATAGACTTTTCCTGCATTCGTTGTTAGGAACTCGGTGACTCGGAGAAGCCGGTCACTTTCGATTCCAGCGGGTTAACGGTTCAAATACATTGTTTCAACAGTGTTACTCTGAACTCTCGATTTGTGCGGACATTTTTGTTAATTCTGTGATTCTAACTTACTTGTGCCTCAAAATTACCCAGAATGCTAAGTGCAAAAAGCCGTGCATCCCATCCCAACCCACCTAAATACTCTTCAAAGGAGATGTATAACAGTTGCTATCAATTTTATCTCCTCCATGAAGAGCTAAGGAGAAAAATGCTGAGTCATCTTGAAGAAATAACTTTACCTAGCATTTATATGTTGTATAGAAATATAATATAACATAATTAAAATACTCACCACAAAAAAAGAAAGATAATAATATAAAATGAGCCGCATCACGACAAAACCAACATAATGGGTTTGCGACCAGCATGGATCCAGACCAGCCTGCACATCCGCGCAGTCTGATCAGGATCCATGCTGTTCGCTATCAGTTTCACTACTTGTTATAGACTTTGTAAGCGTACAACATGGATCCTGATCAGACTGCGCGGATGCGCAGGCTAGTCTGGATCCATGCTGGTCTCAAACACACTATGTTGGTTTTGTCGTGACGCGGCTCATATAAAATAATCACCTTATTCACTCAGATATGTGAGGAGATCAGAGTGTTTAGGTTTAATCTGCTATAAACTTTTCATGAATCAAATATGCATGATAGTGTACATTAAGAAGAAAAGTCTAAATAATTGAATGTTGATTTTGACTGATCGCAATTTATCTATCTTCAAAATGTTTTTGTCACAGCACAAATATCGGATAGGGTATTATACTACGGATAATAATTTACAACACGTTGTGTCTGGTTTATATGTCTATTCAAACTACTATAACGTTTTACTACAAAACATAGAGAGTGACATACTCTAACGTCACGCATACGCTGGAGTCATTTAACAGCACATGATTATGAGCGCAATTCCCGACAACTGTGTACATGTATGTAACCTGAATGGGAATGAATTAGTCCTTGGCATATGATGTGTAATACCATAAGTCCCATTCAATGAAATACCATAGCCATTATGTATAACCAATAGGTACATCTTTAATTTATCAAAATATAACTAGAACTGCCACTATCATGGCGTGAATACCCCCGCATACCACTTTGTCAGAATCAACAGTGGCCATTTAGAGCTCAAGGACAACCTCCCTGCCAAATCTGAGGTTACTAAGCCAGTGCATTGCTAAGTTATGTATTCAACATGCTTCAAATGTGAAAATGTCAAAATCAATACATTGCGGACAGGACATTCTTTAGCAATTGAGAAGAAAAGCTTTTTTTTTTCAAGGTCCCTGTGACCTTGACCTTTGACCCAGTGACCTAAAAATCAATAGGGGTCACCTTATAGTCATGATCAACATCCATGCCAAATATGAAGACTGTGGGTCAAGGGAATCTTAAGTTAATGGGTGGACAAACTGTTTGAAGTCAAAGTCCCTATGACCTTGACCTTTGATCCAGTGACCTCAAAATCAAAAGGGTTCATCTACTAATCATGATCAACATCCATGCCAAATATGAAGACTGTGGGTCAAAGGAATCTAAAGTTATTGGGCAGACAAACTTTTTGAAGTCAAGGTCCCTGTGACCTTGACCTTTGACCTGGTGACCTCAAAGTCAATAGGGGTCATCTACTAATCATGACTAACCTCCATGCCAAATATGAAGACAGTGGGTCAAAGGAATCTTAAGTTATTGGGCGGACAAGCTTTTTGAAGTCAAGGCCCCTGTGACCTTGACCTTTGACCTGGTGACCTCAAAGTCAATAGGGGTCATCTACTAATCATGACTAACCTCCATGCCAAATATGAAGACTGTGGGTCAAAGGAATCTTAAGTTATTGGGCAGACAAACTTTTTGAAGTCCCTGTAACCTTGACCTCTGACCCAGTGACCTTAAAATCAATAGGGGTCACCTTATAGTCATGATCAACATCCATGCCAAATATGAAAGACTGTGGGTCAAAGGAATCTTAAGTTATTGGGCGGACAAGCTTTTTGAAGTCAAGGCCCCTGTGACCTTGACCTTTAACCTGGTGACCTCAAAGTCAATAGGGGTCATCTACTAATCATGACTAACCTCACTGCCAAATATGACGACTGTCGGTCAAAGGAATCTTAAGTAATTGGGAGGACAAGCTTTTTGAAGTCAAGGCCCCTGTGACCTTGACCTTTGACCTGATGAACTCAAAATCAATAGGGGTCATCTACTAATCATGACTAACCTCCATGCCAAATATGAAGACTATGGGTCAAAGGAATCTTAAGTTATTGGGCGGACAAGCTTTTTGAAGTCAAGGCCCCTGTGACCTTGACCTTTAACCTGGTGACCTCAAAATCAATAGGGGTCATCTACTAATCATGACTAACCTCCATGCCAAATATGAAGACTGTAGGTCAAAGGAATCTTAAGTTATTGGGCGGACAAGCTTTTTGAAGTCAAGGCCCCTGTGACCTTGACCTTTAACCTGGTGACCTCAAAATCAATAGGGGTCATCTACTAATCATGACTAACCTCCATGCCAAATATGAAGACTGTGGGTCAAAGGAATCTTAAGTTATTGGGCGGACAAGCTTTTTGAAGTCAAGGCCCCTGTGACCTTGACCTTTGACCTAGTGACCTCAAAATCAATAGGGGTCATCTACTAATCATGACTAACCTCCATGACAAATACGAAGACTAAGGGTCAAAGGAATCTTAAGTTATTGGGCGGACAAGAAAAAACCGACGGACGGCCGGACGGACAAGCTGATTCCAGTATACCCCCCTTACAACTTTGTTGTGCGGGGGTATAAGAAGTGAAGCAGAAATCACTCGGGTTCAGCGTACACATTAAAAGGCGGAGTTTGTAAATCTACGGGAAAACACTCACAAACTGGAAAATACACCACTTCAACCAAAATCTGAGTGAATTCAGGTAATTCAACACCATAAAAAGTGGGGGGAAAAATTAAAAAAAATGTGAAATGAGCCGCGTCATGACAAAACCAACATTATGGGTTTGCGACCAGCATGGATCCAGACCAGCCTGCGCATCCACGAGTCTGATCAGGATCCATGCTGTTTGCTGTCAATTTCTCCACTTGTAATAGAGATGATAAGCGAACAGCATGGATCCTGATCAGACTGCGCGGATGCGCAGGCTGGTCTGGATCCATGCTGGTCGCAAACCCATTGTGTTGGTTTTGTTGTGACGCGGCTCAAATATTTTCACTATCATAAATCATTAAAATAACATACCCTGAACCGCCCGCAAAGGGGTCCCCACCGAACGATGATGATGAAGAGAAGAAGGGGCTTGGACCGGGAAATCCTGGAAAAGAATCCGCAAACAATCCATTTGAAAATCCACCCATTCTTGGACCGCCTAAAACAGATGTGGAAATTTTGTAATACCCTGTATATAGTAATCACTATGCGTAATACATGTATATATATTTTCCTGAAATAAATGTTTTATTATTTACATTTCCCTGACATAAATGTTGAAAATGTAATTACTACTGTAAATACCTTAATGTAGGAATAACCACAAAGATAATATTCATATGTATATCTAAAAATTTGTAATCTCAATATCTTTTTGGGGAAAAATAGATCAACATGTCATATTATATAATATAGAAAATTAAAAATAAAAGGCTAAAATTTTCATCATCTGATTTGATTAATCTTTCTTGTTTATTAGATTAAATACTAAAAGTGAATTATTTAATCATAAATGAAGGTCCTTAAATTTATATTAAATAATACCAGTATATATATATACTTTCAAATATTTCTAAATAAAATTTTAAGTCTTGAATATAATACAAAAGATGATGCAAGCTGCCAAATATATTTAAGACTGGAACCTCACCACCATGACATACATTGTCAAACCAGTCTATCAGGCCACACGAGGGAAAAGTTGAAATGTTGAAAATAATAGACAGTTCCTAATTTCTTTCTTAAATCTTTATCTAAGTGATCTTTATTTTTGGTGGTAAAGGCAGTTTTGGTTTTAGCATCAACAGGTTTTCTATACATTATTTTAAATTGGAAGTGGTCTGTATAGCACAGGTTTGACTGTACAAGATACAAGCTACGCATGAAATATCTCTGAATCTTCAATTTGAAGAGCTGAAAAATAAAATTCTGGAAGAAAAAGTCATGAAAGGGTAAAATTAAAACAGAAAGAAAAGAAAATTAAAGAAATATTAATTTAAAATGTTGAAGGAAAAACTAATCACACACATGATTGTGTCCACCTTGCATTTTGAAACCTTCCACTTTAGTGAGATCATGAATTTGAGCAAAATTGAGAACCAAACAAGATAGGTCATATAGCGACTTTCAAGCTTTACTGGTGGAGGAAGACCTCATGTGCCTTTCCATGAATTATTTCAGGCACAAACAGACACTTAAGTAGAAGCACCGGCATTCTGTAAACGAGCTAGATAGCTTCCTCACATAAAACAATCCAGTCTCCGTTTGGATTCGAACACACAGCGATGAGGGGCAAGTGGTTTGAAGTCAGCCACCTTAACCACTTGGCCACAGACGCCCCATAACAGCGTATTTGAAAGCCATATCAATCCAACCTAAACCATTTAGAAAAATCAAAATTTCTTTTTTACAAATCATAACTATGATGTTTTTTTGTTGTTTTTTTTTTATATTAATATAATTATTCTTATTTTTTTTTTTTGGCAAACAATGAATTATCTACCAGATAGTCAAACTGGGATTTTTCCTTCTGCAAAATAAATATAGTTGATTATAATATAGGTAAAAAGAACAGAATTGTATAAGAAACTAGGTAGAATTTACATTTTTAGAAATACCTATATAACAACAACCAAAGGGATGTCAAAATCTTCTGAAGAATATTATTGTTAAGTTAGACAGCCTTACGAACAAAATGAAAAAAATATGTATGGTCGCTGCCATTTTGTATTATCGCCTTTGCGGGCGCCAACATGAAGACACAATAATAATATTTAAGGCAGGCGAAGGCGAAGATGCCCTGCAGAATTTTCGTGTCAGTGGAAAGAAATGGCAGAAACCAGCCACCATAAAAATGCCATAAGATGTACCAATGCTTGGGCATATAAAATTATAAATGAGTACGAACATTTTCAACTAATTTAACATGATTTCTAAGTTCTATGGTTTCCTATCGCTCTTCCATATTTCCATGGCAACAAATTAAAAAGATAAAAATAAAGTTAAATATTCGCTGACTGTGACATCCCCAGAAACCAGATGTTAAAGGAAAAGGACTAAACATGGCACCAGGCGAGTGGCCATTTTTAATCTAATTTACCGGAAAAGAATTCTGCGAAAGGATCCCGGCCACCGAAAAATTCTCGGAAAACTTCTTCCGGATCTCTAAAGTGGAAACCATGGTAACCCGTGTCAAAGCCGTAACCGTCGTCGTAATGTGAATAACCGTTGCCTTGACTACCAGTCAAACCTGCCTTTCCATATTTGTCGTAGATTTGTCTTTTCTTTTCTGAATAGTAAAAGAGACACGTGTAAATAAACAATATATATGTGAAATGTTTTGTTTTCTTAGAAATTTGTAAAAATCAAAATTGATAATGCCTTACAGTGCTGTGTATCTCAACAATAATTTGTTGTTTGTTTAGGAATGTATTTTCCTGACACAAGCACTAAGTTTTAAAGGCTCCAGATTCATGCTAATTTTCATGAAATATTTTTTAAATGTATTTAAAAGTAACATATTGCAAAGTGAACAAAGATATCATTGACTTTTCATAGCAACCAGTGACTTTCCAAAGAAACATTTATATTTCATAGCAATTATGACTTTCCCATAGCAATCATTGACCTTCCATAGAAACAACAGTTACTGCATTTCATAGCAATTATGATTTTCCCATAGTAACCAGTGACTTTCCATAGAAACATTTGTATTTCATAGCAATAATGACTTTCCCATAGCATTGCTGCAACCATTGACTTTCCATAGAAATAATTGTATTTCATAGCAAATATGACTTTCCCATAGCAACCATTGACTTTCCATCTAAAATTTGTATTTCATAGCAACCAGTGACTTTCCCATAGCAACCATTGACTTTCCATAGAAACAATTGCATTCCATAACAATTATGATTTTCCCATAGCAACCATTGACTTTCCACAATAGCAACCAGTAAATTCATAGAAATCATTGACTTCCATAGCATAAAAAAATTCATAAAAAAATTTCATTATTTTGTGTATACATTTAATCTAATATTATGATAATTTGATATGGGAGGAGATCAAAGTACAGGAAAGATTCCACAAGTGCATAGCAATAATGATTCATATCTTATCATTCAAAGAAAAAAATTTGCATTGTATTGCATACATTTATAAAAAAAACCTTCAAAACAATCAGCCCGCGAATATTTCAGTACAGTAACAGCGTGTGGCTTTTACTTACTGTCGGACAAAACTTCGTACGCTTCTGAGATCTCCTTGAATTTTTTCTCGGCCTCGTCTTTTTTCTCCATGTTTTTGTCGGGATGCCATTTCAGGGCCATTTTTCTGTAGCTGAAATATAAAATAAGGAGACCCATTAGCCTCTGAAAGTTTTTATACTCAAGCTTTCTTTAGTTACAGATACGGATAAAGCCCTGTAAAAACAGTTGCACCCAGTGTATCATGCAGGTGCTCCTTTATGTCTTAGAGCATTAAATTCAACTCTTATCCTACTAATGGCAACTCATTCTATGCATTTGATCAGTGTAGACCAAGATTGCCCGGCATATTAGTGTTCAGTCAGTATTGGATATGTCTAGAAAGTTACCCTGTAAATGATAAATGGTTTTGTTCAGATTGAGACATCGACAATTCAAGATATTTAGAGCAGTAAGGATGGTTATGGTTTAAAGTGTGTGTTTTCTCTATATTCAACTCTTGAGAAAAACAACAACAACAAAAACAACGGAAAACACAACTGCGATAAACACATTCTTATTTTAACAGCTGTATCGAAGAACTTATAGTTACACACTTCTTAAAATACATGTAACATTACTTGCGTAAATATTTACGTAAACACAAAAAATAAAATCTTTTGCTTTTACATCATTTCATAGGGCAAAAAATAAATAACAACGTGGAAAAAGTAAATACTAAAATCAGTCTGAACATCATTGAGTTTTTTTTCTCCATAGATATATATATAAATAACTTCATGACTTTTTTGATTTTCACAGCATTAATCATAACATAAAAACCGCAAATAAAAACTAAACAGCACTCTTAACATTAAAGCAATGACGTTAACAGTGTGTTTATATGTAGATCTGGTTTCACGAGAAAATTCCAGGTATATCAATGAAATTCCTCCACACAAGTTGTAGCGGCAAGTTGTAGTATACATTCTGACAATAATGCATCATATAGCGTATTTATACTGGCGAAGTGCATAAAATATAACGCAAAACGTATTTCGATATCTTCGAGCACTTTATTTTCGCTTTTAATTTTTAATTATCCTCGAAAGAAATCTTTTCCTCTTTTTTACCTGGAAACTGATATAATTTACATTCAAACTATATTTAAAATTATATTTATTTTATAAATTAATTATGTTTGTACAGAAATTTTTTTTAAATTTTTTTTTAGATATTTAAGAAATATTTGAAAAAATCCTTTTTCTTTTGAAACTGATATACGCATGTACTTTATTTTATAAATTATTTTTGTACAGAAAAAAAAAATTCTTTTTAATTTTTAGATTTTTAAAAAATCTTTGAAAAAAAGTCCCCATAAATATTGAATTATTTTTGTGCTGGAAGTTTTCGTTTTTAAATTTTTTTAATGCAAGTCCACATAGTTGCTTGCCTATATTAAACACCAAAACATCTGCCAAATCTGAGCAGACAGACATATCGGCTGCTCAATTCTTGGTAATTTTGGTATAAAATCAACAACCCTAAAAAAAACAATGAATAGGTATTTTTGGTCATCAAAGACCCTTCAAATAACAGTAGAAAATTCCGGATACATTCAGCAGTTTGTCAAAATAACCAAATGGCTACCGGTACTGATGACCAATTTATTTTCAAAATTTATGATATTCTAATACAGACCAATTGCTTCAGTTTTTCTAGCACAATAAAAAATACTAACTAATTTGGCAAAACGGTGTCTGGGCAAAACGTTGTGTGGGAATAATCTGAAATTTTGCTCTACCAGAACTACATCAAATGATATGCAAGTCTGGAAAAAATATTTCCAGCTCTTGTCAAAAAACCTCAGTGTCCCTATAAAAATTGGTGATGTTATTTCAACATTAAATTAATTTTTAATGGATGGCCTTAAATTCAAGGAAAAAGTCTGCTTCCCCCAAAATAAGAATTAATTTTATTTCTAATGGTAAAATATTTCTGTTTATAGACTATCAACTCTACAATGCAAAGAATTCACAAAATGTGAAATATTTTTCGTCAGTTTTTGCAATTGTTCAATTCACCTTCTCTATAATACCTACTACACCCAATCCTATATTCTATTCATTGCTTACTTATGTGCCAAAAAACCACAGTATTTCCATCCTCACAGACTATATAAAACTTCATAAACATCTTAAGAAGATATATTTGTAAAGGGAGCTTACTCATGGGATAATCTATACCAATTTTATTTATTACCTCCCCTGTCTTCAATCACACTTCACTATTATAAAGATAATTTAGTTGTTAAAGATATTTTGTTTCGTTGAGAGAGACCTAAGAATGCATGTTTGTGCATAATAATTACAACATAAACACATATCAACCTACAACAAGTCTAGGTGGATAGTTTCGAATCCTATCGTAAAGCATTCAAACATACTGGCGGTATATAAACTCCAAGTCTGACCAACTATACAGATGATTTAGCACCAGGGTGGGAAAAAAAAAAAGAATAATTAACTTCAGTTTTTGAAAAATATGGCAATTAAAGTAAATACATGTTTCTAATAAAATATTATTTATAACAAAGTGCCTTTTATAAGCAACAATGGTATCCTTTATATGGACCAATCTTTCTTGCAGAACTCTTTTTGTCTATGATGTTGATCTCTTAGCTAATTATAACAATATATAATAATCATTATAATCATTAAATTTCTTAAAGGCTCATTAAGCCCAGATATGCTTTTATTTTATAAAAAGATTTATTAATTTGTTGTCCTGATTTATTTTCAAAAAGTTACTCACTGGACAGGTACCTACTAACCATCTTTTACTTCTGTTTGCTTTTTCCCAATTATAGTTCAATATTTCCAATTTAGCACTTTGTTTAAATTATGATACTGTTGTGACAAATTATTTCTACATTCTAAGCTACTTTCTTCATGTTATAAGTATACAACAATCTCTAAAACTATTATTTAGTCATTATAAAACACACACATATATTTGCCCATTCTTCAGAAGAAAAAGTTTATTTTGTTTCTGTGGCATAATGTGCCTTTAAAGGAAAAAAATCATAATGACCAAGTGATACAGAGGCTAAATGTATTTATTTCCCAAAACTAATCTACAGATTTAACCTAAAATTATTTCCTGGTGCCCAGGTTTCCTTGTTTTTATAAAATCAGAACAAATTTCAACAACAAAATTTTTCATAGCTATAATGAAGAAGTTTTTGCACTGGTGAAACAGATATAGAATAATGAGAATTAAACAACAATAAAAGATTTTCCTATGATCAAATTGAAGTGTTTCCAACAACCCACTAGAATGATTCACTGTAATTAGAAAAGATAGTTAGGCATATTGCAAGCAAATCATATCATGATCTTTTCCGCACTATTTTCCGCGGAAAAAAAACCCACGGCAACAACGTCACTCTGTTGATTACCTGTTCCCTCCCACGCACAATAATCAAAATTATTGAGCAAAACAGCAACAAAAAATTCTGCCATTCCCATCATGCAAAATTACAGTTGAAAGGGGAGATCACTCTTAGTAGCATGTAATTAAAGAAAGAGAGATAACTATGAAAAATTTTTTTTTTCTACAAACTAAGATTAATGACTGATAAAAAGGGGAAAGTACTTATAATGGTGGTATGTAATTAAAGAAAGGGAGATAACTCTATGAAAGAAAATAAACAAACTGGGAAAAGTGATCAATTTGTTTCATTCAGGGTGGCTTTGAAAATTTTTATAAGATACATGAATCTGTGAAACAAAATAAACAGAATGAATGCTGTTTTTAAACTGTATACACAAGTTTTTTGTTTTATAATATCTAATTACTAAATTAATAAATACAAAAGACTTCATTCATTTAGTATCATAAAATCAACCAAGACCTTAATTTTTACATTCCTGTATTAAATAAATCCGAAATATTGCACATAGGTCAGATTCATTTGACTATAATCATGCAGCCTTGAAAATATCGACAAGCAGTCTGTATTGACAAGTGGCCTATGTTGACAAGTGGTCTCTCAAAACAAGTTTTTTTTATCTTCTTTAAATGGGAATATTAAATATTGTTGGCTAATACATATTTAACTGAACAATAAATGATATTATCATGTGTTGTATGAAATATAGAAGGACTTACAACAGTTTTGTGATCAACCCTCGATATGTACAAGCATATATTTTTCAATAAAGTTAAAATTCATTTTCAATATTTACTTTACAGCTGCAAAATTTAACAGTTTTTTCCCCTCTTAATCTCCAGATTGAATATGATGCAAAAAGTTTCTTCATGGTGTATAACATCTTGTTGTTCCAACAGGGGCTTGTTATAAAATCTCACCAGGAGGGCATATATGTATAGATTTTAAACAGGTTGGTCTTATATCATGCTGCAAGATTTATCTGCCATTCTTTGATGTAAAATGAAGTCATGCTTTGCCAGAAAATGTTTCTTAAATGATCTGTTGTTTTTGAAGGAAGGAAGGAAGGAAGGAAGGAAGGAAGGAAGGAAGGAAGGAAGGAAGGAAGGAAGGAAGAAAGGAAGGAAGGAAGGAAGGAAGGAAGGAAGGAAGGAAGGAAGGAAAGGAAGGAAGGGAAGGAAGGAAGGAAGGAAGGAAGGAAGGAAGGAAGGAAGGAAGGAGGGAGGGAAGGAGGGAGGGAAGGAAGGAAGGGAAGGGAAAGGGGAAGGAAAAGGAAGAAAGGAAGATGGATAGATGAATTGAAGAAAAGCCAGAGGGAAAGGATAGAAAAGACCCAAGACCTACTCTCCAGGCCCAGATAATCAAACTTTTTAAAACCGAATCATTTGCAAGATGCCAGTATAATTTGCTTACAAACCCTTATTACAGAATAGGTGAATCAAACTATAAAGCCTATCTCTATTATCTTAACTGTTTATCAAAATAGCAGCATGCTTCCCGACTGATTAAAAAGATACCAATCTTTGTCAAGATAAAAATAAAATAATCAAATAAAATTATGGTCAAAGGGTACTAAATGCATTCAGTTGATAATCTGTTAAAAAGAAAAAAAAATACTGATATTTTTTTATCATTTTTTAAAACAGGCAAGAAAACTGAACATTTTTTTTTTTTTTTTTGATATGAAACAGATTAAATTAATAAAGTATTAGAAATGTATCAGAAGGACATGGATGCCCTCAACATTCCACTGTTTTGTCAGTCTACAGATGCCTGGGCCAATCTGTTATCTTACTACTTTAAGAGATGTAATAGAAAGAGGATATAATATGAAATAGAACTTTAAAAAAATTTTCACCATTTTAAGAGCATTTCAATTAGAATTAAATGGATTAGAATAAAGGCTTTTTTTTGCATCTCTGTTCATAATGTTTCATTTATCACCATTCTTTCAGGGTTTTCATTTTCATCAGATTGACAATCAATATCATCGGTTAAAATGCTATTAAAATCAGTTGTTTATTGAGCCTGTAGATTAAAATATCACCTTTGACCCTTGGCAAAACCGGTTGTTTAAATCTTTGCTATCTGTTGCCTCAGTAAAACCCTGTCAATATTTCCTTTTATAATTATTGTGTATTAATTTGAAATTCTAAATTAAGTGACAGTGTAAGAATATAACTATACTAGAATTATACTAGAATTATCATAGTTATATAGAGTTTTGCTACTTTTATTCATCATTAAAACAGCATAAGGGGAGTGGTGGCCCAGTGGTTATGGTGTCTGCCTCTCAACCCAGGGATCATGGGTTCGAGCCCAAATCAGGTCACGGCCATGTTTCTTAATATGAAGCCAGTACTGGTTGGTTCTCGAAAGTGATTAGTGATTAATATCAGTTGCAAGAACTAATGTTTCGCAATCGAGCTTAAATATAAATACATGCATGTTTAAATCAATTAAACCAAAACAGCATTTTCAGGGTAGGTAATCATTAAATGTCTTATTATAAACACATGTTCAAGGGGAGATAACCTACTTCTAACATAAAACAAAATATAACTTGGAACAGCACATGTTAAATATTGTTTACTATCAAGGTAAACAATACAGTATGTTACACTAAATGCATGTGAAGAAAAAAAACACAGTAGTATAAGTCTTATATTTTTACAAGGGAGATAATCTATAGCAACAATACTTGCATATGTTTAAACCTGGCCTGAAACCCAATTCATGCTTCACTGAAAAGCAAAAGTGATAAAACTACATTGTGAAAGACATCTAGTGAGCCAGCCCGCATAGCTGGTTAGAGTGTCAGACTTGTAATCTCTACACTGAGGGATCGATTCCTGGGCTGGCCAACTAAAATTACTAAAACAGTCTTTTGGATGAGACTTGAAATCGAGTTCCATATATATGATTGTGCTAAAACACTTGGCATATGAAAGAAACCAGGAGAAGCTTCTGGAATTGGGGCATCTTTCTATATCTGTATCTTGCACTATCCTCCAAAACCTAAAATGACTAAAACTCTTCTGGAGGACTCGCCCCATATGGGCAACTGGTGGCGAGTATAAATAAACTCATTTACACACATCTAGTGATATGACAAGGGAGATAATCTACACAGACACAAATTACTACACAAAACTGCATGATTGTTTTAAAAATCCAGGGAGACAACTGCTTTACTAGCCATAAGAAAGGGGAGCTAACCTATTATACCCTCAAAGTGGATTATGTAGAGATAATAAAAATATAGGTATATATGAGAGAGTCTGAACAATACAACAAATATCAGATAATTGCATCAATACCTACCTGCTAATTAACACAAAATTGTTCCATTTACTCAATTATCTCCACAACTACAAGATTCATGAAGACTCGCCATGTATATATATCATCATCATTCTCTCCCATTATATTTCTTCATTCTGTGCCGATTTTTTTTTTTCAATATCTTTGTATGTTTATAACATGATATAATTTCATGACTAACCCTAATAAACCTGTTTAATTTGTGAAAAACATTTGTCCATCTTTGATTGTAGAAAATTCATTTGTCCATCTTTGATTGTGGAAAATTCATTTGTCCATCTTTGAATTTTGGAAAATTCATTTGTCCATCTTTGATTTTGGAAAATTCATTTGTCCATCTTTGATTGTGGAAAATTCATTTGTTCATCTTTGAATTTTGGAAAATCCATTTGTCCATCTTTGATTGTGGAAAATTCATTTGTCCATCTTTGATTGTGGAAAATTCATTTGTCCATCTTTGATTGTGGAAAATTCATTTGTCTATCTTTGGAAAATCCATTACAGTTTAAAGAGCATATAGCTATATCTTAATAAAACATTTTCATAAAATCTGTAAACATTTCAATTTATATTATGTTTCTTCCATATTTTTTATGACCGATTCTTGAAATAGCTGTCACAAAGAATGTCTGGACTATTTAACAAACATGAAAATTGCACGTAAACAGAATAAAATATTCGTAAACAAAATATTATGCTGCTATAATCTTTAGTAGTGATTATACCTTTATTGATGATTCTGGGCATGCATCATTTTCTCTTTAGGAAATAATCCAGAATTTAAATATCAAGCATATATCTATATCATACACAGGTATTTTGAAAGTATTCTCTTTCTAAAATTCAAACAATACTTTTTCAGCAAAAAATAAAACCTTATACACTTTAAGGGATTTCAAAAATACAAAAATTAAGCTACCAACAGTATAGAAGTAAGAAAACCAGGATTAGCAGGCTGGCCTGGCTCTATACTGGTGGCAAAGGCTTATTCGGTCCAGCAGGTAATTTAAGAACTAATTCAGCAGCAAACCCTTCATTAAACAGTCTGTGAAATTTGGGTTTATAAATTGTTGTCATTCGGGCAACCAATTCAAGAATATCTGGTTGTCAGAAGTAAAAACTGGTTGTCCAAATATTTTAATCAGAACATCTTCAAGCAATTATTGATCAAATTTGCAATCATATCTTCAGTGAGAAATATGATCCTTGAGCACAACATTATATTATATCTTCTCAAAGTAAAGATTTCCCACTATATTTTGCACTTCTGTACAGCAACACCTTCAAGCAACAACCCAAACCAGTTGCTCTCCCAAAAAGAGTTGCTGTGCAGAGGTTATCGTATAGTGTTGTATTAAGCAGGAACGACAGTCAGTTTGATTTTATAGCAAAAAGAAACAAATAGGTCATAAAGTCTATTGCTGGTGATCATAACTGAGTAATACATTAACAATCATTTGTCGAGGAACTATGAATCATTTTTTTCCTCAGAGGGTTTGTCTGTTTCAATCAAGAATGTTATATATACATACAAATACATTGTACTAAACATAATCATGACCTGCGATTTTTTCAGAGAATTTTTTATTAGGAAATCCTGTGAAACATAATTATGTGTAATATGTATTTCCTTTCTTTATATTTTCAGCGAAAAAAAAAATCATCATATCGGAATTTGTTATTCCCAAAGACATGATACAGTAAAACCCTTGTTAAAGACCATCTCTAAATAAAGATAACTCTGCATATAAAGGCAACTTTTTGATAACCCTTTATTTATAAAATGGAATATTAATCAATAAAAAAAACCTCCAAATAAAGACCACCTATCTATAAAGATCATGCCATGTTTCACCCTTTAAAATAGGTGGCCCTCGTTCACAGGTTCACTCTACCTTGAACAAGAGTCGTAGTTAGACAACCAAAACCGTATTTTCCCATTCTCAAAATAGCGGTTTCTAAAATTAGACTGGACTGGAGATTCGGAAAATCATACTTTTTATAAGTTTGAGCAGATTGTTATTTCCTTGAGCCAATTTAATTATTTCGGAGCCACTTTGCTCATTGGCTCCTGCCAGCGCGAGCCTTGGATGAGCACAAAATACGCCCAAATCTATCTGAAACCGCATCTACAAGTATCTGTGTCTCTAGTACTTTTACAACAGAGGGACGGACAGACATGCATCATTACATGACATTACAGAAGTTACCTCTGAGTGGGCATAAAAACAGATAATTAAGACCTTAGCTTATAAACACCACAAGTTACTATTATTGTTTGCTACAATTTACAAAAAAAATTATACAGAATTGAATTTATAAAATTGCCTCCACAATAACTGAAAATACTTATTTGATAACCTTAAATGCCACTTAACATTTAATCCAATTTATATCTTAAAGAAGCCTTTGTAAGTATTAAAATGTAACCTTGACATTAATTACAAAAGATTACTATATCATCAAAATGGCAGACAAACATTTGTCTCTTTTTTCAGCCAATATGAAATGTCAATGAGTAAAATAATTATACTGGATGGAATTAAAAGAAATATAAGAAAACTTATAAGTAATTGTAATCAATTTAATATTTCTGATTTACTCCAGGTTTGTAAATATGTTTGTTTATTATATAATTATATTCCTTCAAATGTATAAAAGAACTTAATGATTATACACCTTAATCAGCTGTTGATTTGTTCATATTTTGTCAATTATATTAGATAGAATTTTAACCTCCAAAATGTCTGCCACTTTTGGCAAGGTAGGTTTGTTTGTTTGTTTATTTGTTTGTTTCATTTTACGCCCTTTCCCAACAGTATTTCAGTCATATAGCCGGGTAGTTTCCTAACCATCGTTCCTGGAGAGTTACACCAGTACTAGACTATCTTCCTTCGTGCTAAACTACCAAAGCATTTCCCGGGGATCGAACCCACACCAGAGATGTAACTGGATTAAAAGTCATCGACTCTAACCCCTCGACCACGGAGGCAGTTAGGCAAGGGAGGTAGGTAAATATTGTAAAAATTGGGAACTATCTGAAAATAAAACACCTTAATTTTATTACAAGAGGTGGATTCAAGTTCCGTCAGGGACTTAAGATTCTTTTATGTGAGGTAGCTATCCAGCAATCTTACTGAAGGTCAAAGGTTTTACTCAGGTGCCCACTCATGCCTAAAATAATACACAGAACCCGGCACCTAGGGTCGCCCTCCACCGGAACAGCTGAAAACTTGCTATAATTATGACTTAAACAGTGTGTTACTTTAATAAACAGTGTGTTACTTAAACAGTGTGTTACTTAAACAGTGTGTTTATGTGCTTTAAAACACAAAAAGAAATCATTGCATGGGTGCTAAAAATGCCATATGACCTAAACAGTGCGTTTATTTGCTTTAAAACGCAACAAGAAATCATTGCAAGGTTGCTAAAAATAGAAACTTACGCCTTTTTGATATCTGTCTCACTGGATTCCCGACTGATTTCCAGGATTTCATAATAATCTACTTCCATCTTGTCAGCCTTCATAGAGGCAACTTCTGAAAATAGAACACATATATATTATATCATTAAAGGAACTGCACTAGAACACATATATCACAACATTAAAGGAACTGCACTAGAACACATATATTTTAACATTAAAGGAACTGCACACGAGCTCATACACTATAACATTTATAACACATATATCATAATATTAAAGGAACTGCACTAGAACATATATATCATGACATTAAAGGAACCACACTAGAACACATATATTATGACACTAAAGAAACTGCACTAGAACATATATATCATAGCATTAAAGGAACTGCACTAGAACACATATATTATGACACTAAAGAAACTGCACTAGAACATATATATCAAAGCATTAAAGGAACTGCACTAGAACTAATATATCATGACATTTAAGGAACTGCACTAAAACACATATATTATGACACTAAAGGAACTGCACTAGAACATATATATCATAACCAGGGTTAGAATTTAGCAATATTTTCTACTTGCAGATTTTTGCAAGTGATCAAATGTTTAACTGGCAATATGAGGCAGTCAACTGGCATTTCAATGATCATGTATCTTATCATAATTATTATTATAATACACAATGACAATGCATTTTGAACATCTGGTAATAAGCTTGACTGTCTATTGAATGTCAGAAACATCTTTATCACTAGTAAACACAGATCTCTTCTTGTAACGATACAAAAACATTTCAACACTTTTTCACAACACATTTTCTTAGGACCTTCATTAGTTTTAGCATATTTTGTGCTTGATTACACCAACAGTCTGAAAACTAGAGGTACTGATCTACTTAAATAAATATATCGTTGTCACAGTAAAAATAAATAGAGCAACTAAAAATTGATTTTTAAGTTTCCAAGGTAAACATCATCAGTTTCTGCAGTGGACAGTTGCCAAGCATCATCATCAGCTCAAAAGATAACAATTTTGTAAACGTCCAAAATGAACAGTCACTTGCAAAGTAATGCCAGCTAGAGTAATTTTTACTGGCATTATAAGATTTTAACTGGCATTTTGCCAGTATGCCAGCTTAAATTCGAACCCTGCATAACATTAAAGGAACTGCACTTGAACATATATATCATAACATTAAAGAAAATGCACTAGAACATATATATTATGACATTTAAGCACATATTTTATGACATTAAAGGAACTGCACTAGAACATAAATATTATGACGTTAAAGGAACTGCTCAAAAACTCATACTCTATAACATTTAGAACACATATATCATTATATTAAAGAAACTGCACTAGAATACATATATCATGACATGAAAAGGAACTGCACTAGAATACATATATCATAACATTAAAGGAACTGCACTGAGGTCCAAAAGCCTAAAAAAAAATATAAACCTGAATTTTTTACATAGATTAACTAGACACTTAAAACAGAAAGGTCCAAAACCTATATCAAATAGTACACAAATATCGAAAAAAATATTTCCATTCCCTTCATGTCAAAAAACCACAGAACAGTCCCTTTAAACAATAAAACTTTGAATAGGCTTTTCCAAATTCAAAGTTGCATAAATCTTTTATATAAATTCAGTAGGTAAAAGGTTAGGCAATTGAAAATTCATGGAAGGACAAGTCTTAAAGAACCTTATGGTATCCTAACAGTACATCACATCACATCAGGTAAAACTGAAACTTTAAGTAGCCTTTATAAATGGTTACAATTAATGGTACAAGATTAATAACTTATTGTCGCCCTAGTTTAAACTTATGTTAAAGCTACTGATATATATTATTCTGTAGCAGCTATACATTTCATCATGGGCAAGTGTTTGGGCTGATGGATGATCGATACCTGCATATTTCAAACTCTGCCAAATTTCACAAACATATATATCTTTCACAAGACATTAAATCTTAACCTACATTTTGATCAAATTGTTACAACACAATTCAACCTGCAGGTCATATCATTTCCATACATTATAAATTCAGTTGTTTTCACATACCTCTAATGTGCATATTCAAGCTTCTCAAAACCTATATCATTATAATATAATTGAGCTGCGTTACGACAAAACGAACATAGTGCGTTTGCGACCAGCATGGATCCAGACCAGCCTGCTCATCCCGGCAGTCTGATTAGGATCCATGCTGTTCTCTATCAGTTTCTCTACTTGTAAAATGGTTGGTAAGCGAACAGCATGGATCCAGATCAGACTGCGCGGATGCGCAGACTGGTCTGGATCCATTCTGGTCGCAAATGCACTGCCTTGGTTTTGTCGTGATGCAGCTCATATATATTTTCTATATCATTCTTTAACCCTTAAAGCTGCATGCCTCCAGATCAGCCAAAATATTTCAAGAAAATCGAACTTGAGATAAATATAAAACAAATTTTTAAGAAAAGTAAAAATTTACATGTTATTTGCGATTATTGAATGTCGAATTCTGCAGTTTTAATCAGAGTAACTAACATATAATTAAGTAAGGGCAATTTTTGCATATTTTGACCTCTTTTTGGTAAGTTACTTGAACTGTAAGTGTTGTTTACAATGTGTAACTTACTTTATTTGTTGACTTCAAAATATATTTCACTTAAACATTTTCAAAATGTTCATGAAAAATGAATCTGGATGAATGCTGTTTTAATTGCTATAAATATCATAAATTAACTTGTCCATTTTTCAATCTGGACCAAGTTCTGTTCATCATTTATAGGGGAAATTTCACAACATACATTGACTCAATAGCCAACAACAGCAGACCATGATGGCGCTGGATGTGTGTAGCAATCTTTGTTGGTACTGGTCACATTTTTCGGGATGTCAAGATATTATCTGCAGACTTTATAGCACAGGATATCATTATCCATGCTGTCTGACCAGGTGTTATAAAGTCTGCTGATTATATTGACATCCCTGAATTTCATAATGAACTGTTCCAAAAATGGAGGCTGGACAAGTCCATTCATGAACTTAAGGGTGAATTTTAATCACAAAAAATATCGAAACAAAAGTCTGTCCCAAATACTATTTATTAAAAGTTGCAAATAACTAAAAGGGTACAAATATATGAGTTTTATTATACTACATTGCATATTACCTGGATATCAGAAACTGAATTTTAAACAAAATAAATTTCCTTGCCATTAATTAAGAGGTTATTTTTTTCTTCTTCAAAATTTGAGACACATCAAAATGTTTTATATTCCTGTTGGGTAATTTTTCTTTCATTTTCCATTTCTTTTTTTTTTTCTTCTTTTCCTTTTATTTTTGAAAGCTTGTCTGGAACATCTTATAATGAAAATTTCTCGAATACCTCACAAACCACTTGAGACCCAATGATTCACTGAAACTCCATTAAAATATTTGAACAGGGAAAAGACGAAAACATATTTTCATCAGTAGACAGGCTGAATCACTTTCAGGATCTCACTAGTGTTTCCTCAAGAATTTCTTCATTTTTTGACTATCCTCCATTTTTTACAAAATAAAGGCTCAGCCTACAAAAACTCTTGGAATTTTCTGGTGTCACTATCTACATTTATGATCAAAGTACTCGAAAGTACTGAATTGGAGACAAAATATCGCCTTCCAAAAAACATGAAGATGAACCAAAATATTTCAAGATAATATATCCAACATGAGAAAAAGTACTGAGATCCTAAGAAAAGTAAAAAGAAAATCAAGATAAAAGTAATAATTTCCATATTATTTGTGTTTTTTTCACCTGCTTTACAATATTTTTTACCATATTAATTTTCTACTGCGTTACTAACGCAGTCAGAGCTATTTTTGCATATTTTGACCACTTTTTGGTAAACTACACAGGTTGTAAGGGCTGTTTGCAATGTAAAAATTTTTTTCTTTGTTCACGTCACAATATTTTACTTTTTAATACATTATGAAATTTTTCATGAAAATTAGCATGAATCTGGAGGCATGCTGCTGGTGGTGTCAGACACCAAGAAACAGATTCACGATTTCGTGGCCTTAAAAATGTTCCGTTTTGTCGGCTGATTAACCACAACCTGAATATTATAAAATTTAATTGCTCGTTCATAAGCATCTCAATTGCCTCAAGTAAGCATGTTCAATAAAATCGGAAATTTCATTCATGAAAATGTAAAATAAATCATTCAGTCAGACTGAAAGTAAATCTATATAGTCCGAAAGTCATTTAAGATAATAATAAAATACGACAAGCGTTTATAATTAACCATATTTTTAAATTTTCAAGGAGCTGTTTTACATTTTATTAAAGGGACTCGATTCACCGTGGTATTTTATTTTACTATACAGTCAAAATAGTATGCTATACTGTCAAAATGGTATGCTATACAGTCAAAATGGTATGCTATACAGTCAAAATGGTATGTTAAACAGTCAAAATGGTATGTTATACTGTCAAAATGGTATGTTATAGTCAAAATGGTATGTTATACAGTAAAAATGGTATGTGTTACAGTTAAAATGTAGAGGTGCGCGGTTTAACCAGTATACCGGTAAACCACGGTCCGAGACATCTGCCGTACGTACCGCGGTACAGACCTGGAAAACCGGTACTTTTAGCTATAATTTAAAGCAATTACAGATCCGTAAAATGTACTAAATTAAAAAAAACTTTTTCTGTTGTATATGTTAATGTTTCTTTGAGTTAATCTTTTAGCAAACAACTTTTGCCGACTATTATCATTCTACGATAGTTCTTAGCGAAAATTGAATGCTTTATCGATTACCGCATGTAAGCCAGAATTGTCAACTTGCATGATCTCAGTTGAAGAAGCAAGAATTGTCGACTTACATTTACTTGTCCAAATATCGCTTATTTGATACGAAAACTAATCGTAAAGATTGATAATTCATGAGGGCATTCCTTGCATAAAATTAGGGTGTTACTATTTTAAGTATTTATATAAATAGCGACCAATCAGGCTCGGGGTTTTCCTTACGTCACGCACTTACTGCATGCGCATGGCAATTAACTAATTATAGAACGGCGTAGAAACTAGTAATGTAATGTTCGTTCAACTAATGAATATTAATTAAGCAGTAACATGGTCAGCTGTTTTCTATGTGATAATTTTAATTTGCTTTTGGGGTACATGTTTGTTTTGGTTTTTGACACAGATTAATTAAATACTTAGCCCTTGCAATAAAAAAATTACAATAACAGCTGGGAAATTATAAAATTAACCGACAAATAAATATTTGTCATCGGCTAACATGCATTTGACCTATTATCTTATTAATCAATAAGCAATAAAAACATTTTATTTTTCCATTTTAACTATGCAATTTATATAACAGCTGTTAAATGTTGAAAGACACCATTTATAATAAAAAAAACAAAAAACAAGAACTCCATGACCCAATTAATTTATGATTGTCAACATGCGAAAGTACCTGATTGAAAAAAGTTAAATGATGCTTTGATTAATCTGTATTTTCTAGATCTGCTTAAATTTAATATTTGAAATTCTATACCAGCCTACCTTGATACTTATTTTAGGGATAAAGATTAACCTATAGCATACAATGAAAATCCGTGGTATACTGCGGTTTATACCGTGGTTTTTAGGAAAAAACCGTGGTATAACGTGGTATTTTCTTTCTGGCGGTACCCAACTCTATTAAATTGGTATCTTATACAGTCAAAATGGTATCTTATACAGTCAAATTGGTATGTTACAGTCAAAATGGTATGTCATACCGTGAAAATGGTATGTTATACCGTGAAAATGGTATGTTATACCGTGAAAATGGTATGTTATACCGTGAAAATGTTATGTTAAACAGTCAAAATGGTATGTTATAAAGTCAAAATATTATTGAAGGATGGCATAAAACGAAAAGAAAGGACGTATCCAGGGTAGTTTAATATATTCTTATTGGAAAGATTTGCTGAGTGAATTACACTTGTACCAGATAAAAATCCTAAAAGGATTTCATAGCCACAGAAAAAATTGTGAAATTCTGTTCTAAAATAGTTTATTCCTTATTAGTTACTAATAATAGGTTTTCCCAGATTTAAAACTTGATCCAGCTGACTATAATATACTGTAATACAATGATGAAAACTGATAACATTTTATATCAATTTTATTACCATTACTTCACACTTCACAGCATTTTAAATCATTTTAAACTACTTGTGCGTCTTTATATTTCTTTGGGGTATTTATATAATGTTGCAAGTATGGTAATGTTTATTTCCATATATTATGACTAATGTTTTTCCAAAAAACTTATGTTCTCCGTAAAACTATGTTTCCCTAAGAGCTAATACTTTTCATATAATTATCTATTCTAAATGTTTTCAATAAAATTTACATTTATTTTCATATAACTTATGTTTTCTGCAGAAACATGTTTTACATAGAGCTAACGTTATGCAACCAATGTAACTATTATTTTCATATAACTTATGTTTTCATATAACTGTTGTTTTAATAAAACTGATGTTTCATGTAACAGATGTTTCCATATAACAGATGTTTTCATATAACTAATGTTTCCATAATTATAACTATGATGTTTTCTGTAAAACTAATATTCTCCATATAACAAAAATTAATGTTTTCATACAACAAATGTTTTCATATAATTAATGTTTACCATATAACTTATGTTTATTTTCATATCAATAATGTTTTCCATATAACTAATGCAAGATAGCTAAATATGAAGGATGCAAAGCAAAACAGAAGAAACTTAATAATATTTTCAAAAAAGGTTACATAATCTTGAGATCTCTAAACATGTAGCAAAAAAAAAACAGTTTACCTGTGACAATGTCTTTCTCTATATATTAACTAAAAACCCTCAAACTCTATAAATTAACTAAAAACTCTCTGTAAAGAATTCCAATTAACTAAAAACTCTCTATAAAGAATTCCAATTAATATTTGAAAATTAACTAAAATCTCTCTATAAAGAATTCCAATTAATATTTCAGTAACGAAAACACACCAACCAATTCCATTGGTATTTGAAAATTGGGGGAAAAAACCTGTTGCAAAACACAAAAATAAAAAACACCTGTGTTTTTCTGGCAGATGTTTCAACGAAGCCAATATTTGGAATTAATATCACTTTTTTTAATACCTTTCTCGTAACATGATCTTTTTTTATTCTGACAAATAGTTGAAAGTAATTATACCTTTTATATCTTTAAAAAGTGCCTAACTAAAGAAACATCCATTCGATTTCTCATTTTAACAGACAGCTCATAGTCTGTATTTAATCATTATAACTCTGTGATTTCCATTAATTTGACAATAAAATTGGAATGTCATTAACTTGCCAACAATATTGATAAAGTGATTGCATAAAAATACATAAATATTTAACAGAAAATGTTACAGGTCCAGGTACTAAGAAATAAAAGATTTTTTCATAGAATTTTTTTTCATTTCTTAAACTTTATTACTAAGGAAATATTAATTGGAATTCTTTATAGTAATAAAGGATTTGATAATATGGATTACGACTCCAAAGCACTTAAATCATTACAAAATTAGATGAAAGTTGCAGACTTAGGTTTGATTGAGTCTGTGCACGACGGATAGTGAAAACATGCAACATCCCCCCCAAGCACTGGCTTGAGCAGTACTTAATTCTCAACACTTAAATGTGCTCGAATCAATGATCTCTAAGAACTAGAAAAATATATCAACACTGAAACCTGCTCAATTTGTACAATATGGACTCGCCTTGCTTTAAATTTGGACCAATCAAAGTTTAAGGGATTTCAATATCAAAATACACCTGGAGAGCACAGTGTAACAGTGTTAACTCTCATCTGTTAAGTGCAACGACTATCAATAACCAGTTTTGACAAATAAACCGCGCCATGACAAAACAAACATAATGGGTTTGCGACCAGCATGGATCCAGATTAGCCTGCGCATCCGCGCAGTCTGACCAGGATCCATGCTGTTCGCTTTTAAACCTTTTAACAAGTAGAGAAACTGATAGCGAACAGCATGGATCCTGATCAGACTGCGCGGATGCGCAGGCTGGTCTGGATCCATGCTGGTCGCAAACGCACTATGTTGGTTTTGTCGTGACGCGGCTCAAATATTCTTAGTTAAAAAGGAGCATAACTCCGGAACATATAGCTTTCATAATTATGCCCCTTGTCTATGTAACAACTGCACCTTGTCATGATAGGAAGTATTCCAATTTCACGTCGATAACTTTTGAAATGTTTGAAAGGTGGGCTACAAAGAAGTTATTTACGACAACAATGGCAACAACAAAACCAACGACAACAATGACCACGACAACAATGTTGACCACAACAACAACAATGATGAAGACAACAATGATGCCCCAGAGATCAAAATGCCTCGACTTTTCTTCCGAAACAAAATATAGCTGCCATTACCATTCAAAGCCTGGTCAAACTGCATTATGGGTATGTGAATTATGCAGGTTGGCCTGGCTTGATCTGTACTGGCAACGGCTAATCACAACTGGTTCAAACAGCAATTACTAATAGTTAGAGATAATATGCAAAAATAATGTCAATTTTCCATATAATTATTACACCAGGAGAAAAATAATTTGATAGTAACTAAACACACAAACAAAACTGATAAAATGCTATAATCTTAAATCATCAAATATTTTGCATGTAAAATATTTTGCACTACTGTAGCGTCTATGCAACAATCTCAGTATAGATTTTTTTTCATTTTCAGGTATGTGCATTTGTGACAGAATATGTTTGGTTATTTCTTGGATCACTATAAAGATTGCTACATGATTGTTCATCAAGATAACATAACATGTAATAGAAAGAGCACCGAAACACGAGGCTATCTGATTTGTACGAGGGGGCGTAGCCCCTGAGTATAAATCAGATTGCCAAGTGTTTTGGTGTTCTTTCTCTTTTGTATCATAGTCAAACATAAAAGCATGTTCCCTGTATCACAATATGAAACCCCGGCAAAAATGAACCAATGAACGAACATCTGGATATGACATTTCTGTCGCTTTCCCTTTCTCTGCCGTCACAATATGTAAACCCCAGCAAAAATGAGCCAATCAATGGGCATGCTCTGGAGTGCGGGTAACTAATACCCGCACTCCAGTTAACGCACTGTGCATGTGTATGTATACGATTTAACCCTGACACATTTTCAACAGAAAGGTCTCCAAACTATGATACAAGGGTTATTAATGCACTCACAGAATAAATATAACACTGGTACTATCACACTGTCTTATCACACTGTTATATGGAAAACAAACATTGTATGGAATGCTGGTAGGAAGAAAACAAAAATCTTGAAGAAAGGTTATAACAGCATTTAAACTAACCTGACCTTTTAACAAGAGCTGTCAGAACGACAGCATGCTCGACTTTTCTTAAAGCTTCAGCCTTTACATTTTTATTTTTATTTAAGGCAACAGATGTACCAATGAAAACAATCAATTTGGCCAAGGGTCAAGGGGGGTATTTTAATCTACAGGCTAAAAATACAACTGATTTTAACAGCATTTCAATCGATGATATGGATCACCACTATTTTAATAATGAAAACAATAGATAATTTATAATTTTCTACAGTTCAAAAAGGGCATTAATTCTGATAAAATCCATGTTAGAGCTATGGGCCTTGCACAGTGACCTACTATTATGCTCTTGAATAAGTAAGTAAAGTTTCAATTCATTCCTTAAAGTTAAGTTTTGAATATAACTGACTTGCAAGAAAAAACTTATTCAAAATGTGACGAGCATCATAATGCCAAGACCGACGCCTAGGTGAGTATAATACAAATATAGCTCTTCCTATTCTTTGAATAGTCGAGCTAAAAATACATGCAATGTTAAACTTTGGACCAGTTTAAAGAAGCAGCATGCCTCAAGATTTTTGCCAATTTTCATCAAATTTTGAAAACGTATTTGTCATCCTGGGCAACGGAGTGAACAATGATCTGAACATCTGCAAACAAGTTATTGGTCTAGACCTACATCAAATGAAACATTAAAATCTCGAAAAAATAATTCCAGTCCCTTCATGTCAAAAAACCACAGTTAAGTCCCTTTAACATTGAAGATATATTTTTTTTGTGTAGCCTCTTGACTTGTCAATTCAGAGCAATAGAAAATACAGAATTCCTCCTGAGTATTCCATAAGTACATATGCACCAGACATTGGTTAAATGACAGCTGGCCAAGTTTTATACAACAAAACTACTGAAAAGAACTTGTAGAGCAATTATTTCTGAGAAGACAATGCAAGTATAATCAGTGTCCAGGGAGGATTCAATCTAATTAATATATATAAAAGATGGAACAAACTTAAATTGTTCTGTTTCAAAACAATCTATAACAGTCAAGAAGAAAATCCAAATGATTGTTATTGTCATCCATACAGTCATAGAGTTGTCTATATAACTCCCGGCCTTTAAACACCAATTATAAATACATGTTTTAATTAGCCTTTAAACACCAATGTTCAGCTAGACCATGACTCAAACCCCAAACCCTCGGAACACCGTTTCACAGCGTTACCGCTGAGCTATCAGATTTTTTACAAATCATCACTCCCCTTAATAGTGAACAGTTGCAAACCATGACATACGTTTGTTTGTTTTGTTTTGTCACAAATCCAATGCTCACCAGATCACAAATCCAATGCTCTCTGGATCACAAATCCAATGCTCTCCAGATCACAAATCCAATGATCTCCGGATCACAAATACAATGATCTCCGGATCACAAATCCAATGACCTCCGGATCACAAATCCAATGACCTCCGTATCACAAATCCAATGACCTCCGGATCACAAATCCAATGACCTCCGGATCACAAATCCAATGATCTTCGGATCACAAATCCAATGATCTCCGGATCACAAATCCAATGCTCTCCAGATCACAAATCCAATGCTCTCCGGATCACAAATCCAATGATCTCTGGATCACAAATCCAATGCTCTCCTTATTGACCTCAGCAAGCTCTACTAACAAATCATTTATATCTTTTATAAGTGACAAAGGCAAGTTGGAGATGTTGTTTAGCATTCCAAAAAAAGGTGAGTTCAAAAATATTAGCACTTATTTCAATGAAGTTGTTTTTAATTAACAGTTCGCTTGAAAACAGGGAAAAAAATCCAACATCATAGATTTGAAATAAAATGTCCTTGCTAATATTTTAACCAGACCACACTTAGTCTTGAATAACAGTTGGGGGGAAAACATACCATATTTTGTAAAAATGTTGGGGAGAAAATATAGAAATGGGGCCCTGTATTTAAGCCCCAAATATTTCCAAGAATATCCAATCATGCAGATGAAAAAAATATGGATATATGTTTTTTTTGGGGTTGGGTTTTAAAGGCACAAACGCCGTAAAGGTCCAAAGTCCCTGTTGGAATTCAAACACACAGGGGAAAGGGGCAAGTGGCATAAAGTCAACAACCCTAACCATTCACCACAGTCGAACATAATAATATACAAATTACAATTAACATAACATTTCAATCTAGCAAATGTAAATTTTTCTGATAAAGCATTTCTTTGCACCATTAACAAGATTACTTAAAATAGAAACATCAAAGTTGTGGCTATCAGTGTTGAATCTTGTGTGGCCATTAAAAGGAAGGAGACCACATCAAAAACGGAGTAGAGAGAGACAGGTGACGGTGATCATTTATCATGCACTCCCCCACCAAACATGATAACATGACTCATGAAAATGTTTGTACCTGTAATTAACCCAATTACTACATGATAATTAATTTACCTTTTTACACAGGATTTTCAACTTGCTTTACTATGAAACTTAAGTATAAACAGGATGAAGTCTACACCCCTGGGGGCTGAGGGTTCGTTTACTACACTTTTCAAGACAAACTTTGAAAGAAAACTGAATAAGTAATTTACAATATGATTTCCAATACTATACATTCATAAATTATCAAAACTTATCATAAATTATCATAAATCATTACAAATTAGTACGTAGTCAGTCCTTGGAACCATCTCTATCTTCAGAATTAATGACCATTACATTTCATTACAGCTGCTGAATTTATCAAAATGTACCGGAAAGACAGTGCATTGATCAATACTGTACAGTGTTATCATTATTATTTAAGGGCCCAACCCTATATTCAGGTGTCAAATGGACATTCAGGTGGGCCCCAACTTATTATGCTTATATTCAGGTGTCAAATGGACATACAGGCGGGCCCCACCTTATATTCAGGTGTCAAATGGACATTCAGGTGGGCCCCACCTTATATTCAGGTGTCAAATGGACATTCAGGCCAGCCCCACCTTATATTCAAGTGTCAAATGGGCATTCAGGCCGGCCCCACCTTATATCCAGGTGTCAAATGGGCATTCAGGCCAGCCCAACCTTATATTCAGGTGTCAAATGGGCATTCTTGCTGGCCCAACCTTATATACAGGTGTCAAATGGGCATTCAGGCCAGCCCAACCTTATATTCAAATGTCAAAAGGCCATTCACACTTACGTGGCAATATACTGAAAGTGCATGCATATGAGCATACCATTATCTATATTGCACTAACTAACATTCAAAAGGTTTACACATCCCATTGATCTCAATAGGATGATTAATATCTATATAAAAATTGTAAATAAATGCATCTTCCTCACCAGCTGTTCTTCTCCCAACAGCTTGAGATAAATGACTCAAGCCTGTAGAGCTGCAGTCATAATTACTTTATAAGAAATCACAGTGTTTAGTTTGTTTGTTTTTTTTTGGTTTTATTGGCGCACTAATGCAGAGTAGGTCATAATTATGGCCCCGAAAACAGAAAAGATGATGTTGGCTAACCTTGGGTGTTACAAACAGTTAAAACACACCAGGGACACCTGCTGGAGCTCAGAGATGCATAGACTCTAGAAATTCAAACTCATTTATTGGCCTCTTATGTGCTCATGCAGGGTAGAACGGTGGCTGCAATTCTGATGCCTCAACCCGAACAGGTAACCCCTTCAACACAAAGGGCAAGAAACCACAGTCTATCACTATCTATGGACCTTTAGCAATAAACAAGCCCACTGGAGTATTGAATTTCAAACATAATATTTCAAATACTTATATAATGATGCAAAAACATCAAGGATGTTTCAATTAATCACAAATCTGCCCGTTGCCAGGGTACTAGTTATGATTGGGACAGAAATTCTCCAGTCTCTGGTACAAGAATTAAACTTTACCTGAACAACAACATTTTTGGCAAAGAATTTACCAAACTAATTAAAATACTTAAAACAAAACAATTAAATGTAACCTGGTTTTTTATTTCAATTTCTGTTTCTTTTTTTTTCTACTTTTTTTTTGCCTATTTACATGCATGCATTTAATGTAATTCAAAATTCAACAGTTTGTTTTTGTAAAATAATTTTAAACATTTCACACTTTGTGATTAATTAGATACACAGATAATGTGGCCCACAGCAATATGTCATCTATATTAAAACAATTGTCTTAATTTCAGTGCATTGTCATCAAAACATGTGTAAAACTGTCGTCATTTAATTGGTATATCAACACTACACTATCATTTCTTTTGCAATTATTTCAATTGAATCTAAATAATAATCTAAATGAATAATGATACTTAAGCTTCTTTTTGTGCCATCTTGCACGTTTGTTTTTTTTTGGTTGGTTTTTTTTGTCAAAAACCAACATAGTATATAGGTCATATGGTGTCTTTCCAGCTTACCTGGTGAAGAAAGACCACAGGTGCCCTTCCGTGCATTATTTCAGGCACAAATGAGCCGTGTCACGACAAAACCAACATAATGGGTTTGCGACCAGCATGGACCAAGACCAGCCTAGCCTGCGCATCTACACAGTCTGATCAGGATCCATGCTGTTCGCTATCAGTTTCTCTACTTGCTATAGGGTTTGTAAGCAAACAGCATGGATCCTGATCAGACTGCGCGGATCCAGGCTGGTCGCAAACCCAGTATGTTGGTTTTGTCGTGACGCGGCTCAAATGTAAGGTGGTTTTGCTGTTTGTTTGGTAATGTATTATACCAGTCTGATTTTGATATATTCAAATACAAAAAAATTATACACAGTCTACCAAAATTTCTCAAAGTTCTCAATCAAACACTACAAAAAAAACCCCCAAACTCTGCAAAACTTCGAACATTGGTTTTTGCATATTAAAAGTGAGGAATTTTCAATCATAGATAAATGCAACAGTACTATCAAAATAATCTGCCTATTCTAAACAGAAGCAAATTCCTTGCTGCAAGGTTCTAGTGATATAAAATACTGATCAATGTGTCTTTAATATAACTTTAATTTAATAATCATGTATTCAAGGGAGGTAATTACAATACGTCAAACATGTGTTTTAAATGCCACCTCTGAATAAAAATAACTGGAGTGGATGGTATGGTAACAAAAGATTATATCAATAAATTCATGTTACAGGAAAAAAAGCAAATGAACCGTGTCATGACAAAACCAACATAGTGTGTTTGCAACCAGCATGGATCCAGACCAGCCTGATCAGGATCCATGCTGTTCGCTTACCAACTCTATTAAAAGCTGAGAACCTGATAGCGAACAGCATGGATCATGATCAGACTGCGCGGATGGGCAGGCTGGTCTGGATCCATGCTGGTCGCAAACGCACTATGTTGGTTTTGTTGTGACGCGGCTCAACTATCATGTTACATGAATGTGTACTGGAATGCGATATAATATCTTCTATTTTCTATTAGAGTGATCAATAATAAGTAGAGGCCAGACACCATCAATTATATGCAATCAGAATCAAATATAAATAGCCATGAATCTTAAACATAATAAACATGTAAGATAAAAAAAATAACAAAACACATCAAGTACATTATTCCATACTTTTAGTTCATACAATGACTTACAGCCTACAGTTTAACTTATCATTAATTTGCAACTTCATCATATCTTCATATTTCTTAAATTTATGAACAATAACTCACAGATTACCTACAACTTAGATATAACACATCTGTTAAAGGAATATATAAAACATGTGAAGAGGGTAAGCATGAAGATCTAGCAAACTATTTGAGATTCTGACAAGATTCTGCCATGCATTTAGATGATGAATTTATTGTTAGTAAAGAAGCTACCTGTATCAATCTAGAAAACACTAGGCAGTTACTCATTCTTCAAGAATGTAAATATTTATGTAGCTGTTGTATTACTTTGGCACTGGTCATTCAACTTTTTTTTTCACCTGCCGTACCCCACCCACCCTATAAAAACATTGTACTGTATATATCTATAATAAATGCACCATGAAGTTTTTTTTAGTGTTTTTTTTTTTTATTCCTTTATTAAACCTGCCACCTCCAAACAATAAAATACAGTACATAGTAAATGCAGGAATGTAAACTATTATAATAAGATATTCTTTAATTTCTTTACATCTCACTCATCTGAAAACAGCATAAATTGTACACCTTCAAATAAATGCACCATTTATACTTAACACTGAAACTCTATAAATAACTCTTGGAAAACTTAGTTAATCTTCATAAACAAAACATCATCAGTAACCGACCGTCTGGCAACTTGGAGGAAAAGAATTTTTCAGGAAATTCAATAAAATGCAAAAATAACTGTCAATTCTTCATTCCTTTAGGGAATAGCATATTACATGTATATAAAATAGAGATACCAGTATAGGACAATAATTCATGCTCCATTAATCTTAGAGCTTGATAGTAGAACAAGAGTCTCAGTAATACAGAATTTTCCATGTTCAAAAAGAGCCATAATTGTTTAAATTCAATGTAAGAGATAGGAACCTTGGAAAGCAATCTATTATGCTCTTAAATAAGTGTGTTAAGTTTTAACCCATTCCCTTCAGCAGAGCAAAATTGCTACAGTGTAAGTACAAAATTGCCACAATGTAGTCTCAAATTGCTAAGTTAAAAATTGCCACAATATAGTCTCAAATTCCCAAGTACAAAAGGCCACAATCTAGTTTCAAATTCCCAAGTACAAAATTGCCACACAGTAGACTCAAATTTCCAAGTACAAAATTGCCACAATGTAGTCTCAAATTGCTAAGTAAAAAAATGCCAAATATAGTTTCTCAAATAATGAGGTACAAAGAAACCATTAAAATTTCCTTGTACAAAATATCTAGAAAAAAAAAAACTTCACCTTACAAGAAATTATCTGCCCAACTTAAACAGGAAGGTAATTTGAACATTATCAAAATAGGATGACCATAAAACAATTGCAACTTTGTAACCACACAGGCATAATTCATTTAAAAGGTCCTTGACCCAAAAAATATTATATGAGTTTGAAATAAAGGTTATTTACACCTGAAAGGCATCAAAAAGCTTTAAAAAAAACATTAACTTAACAACAACTTTCTATTTACATGGACCTGACAAGAACATGGCAAGGAATATATTTTGAGGGATTATGAAAATATGCAACATCCCTCACGCCCCTAGCACCGGCTTGAGCTATATTCAATTTTCAACACTTAAAAGTGCTGGAATCAATGACCTCGAAGGACCAGAAAAATATAACAACACTGAAGTGAAGTACAGAAACCCTTTGGAAACTGATGAATTAAAAGACAAGAAAAATCTACAAATATTTAAAAATAATTGAAACAAGAGCCATGTCAACATGGCCATCCCCCGCCGAATGTGTTTGCTCATTGGAAGAATGTATATGTAGTAGAGCAGAATAATTCCATTTTAAGAGGTCTTTTGGTAATGAAAAGTGATGGCTATAGTGATTACAGATTTGAAACCTATGTGAATACTGATGGCTGAAAATAACAAAGGGCAATAACTGAAAAATAATGCAGGGTAGGTTATCATTCTTGTGTACTGCATCCCTCCTCAGTAAAATCTATCCACCTATGAAGTTTCAAGTTGATACCTCGAATACTTTTTGAGAAAAAAATTGAATTGAAAAATTAAGTATGAAAAATAACAAAGGGCAATAACTCAAAAATTATAAAAGGTAGAGTTATCATTCTTGTGCACTGCACACCTCCTGAGTTAGATCTATGCACCTATGAAGTTTCATAATGATATCTCAAAGGCCTTTTGAGTTATGCTCTGGACAAAAATTAATTTTGAAAAATAAAAAAAGGGCAATAACTAAACAATTATGCAAGGTAGAGTTATCGTTCTTGTGAAGTGCACTCTTCCTCAATGAGATCCATCCACCTATGAAGTTTCAAGTTGATAACTCAAATACTTTTTGAGATAAGCTCCGGACAAAATAGTATGAAAAAGAACAAAGGGCAATAACTAAAAAATTGTACAAGGAAGAGTTATCATTCTTTTGCACAGCATTCCTGCTCAATAAAATCTATCCACCTATGACATTTCATGTTGACATCTCAAACACTTTTGAGTTATGCTCCACTGGGGTGAAAAATTATGTATGAAAAATAACAAAGGGCAATAACTCAAAAATTATAAAAGGTAGAGTTATCATTCTTGTGCAGTGCATACCTCCTGAGTGAGATCTATGCACCTATGAAGTTTCATTTTGATATCTCAAAGGCTTTTTGAGTTATGCTCAGGACAAAAATTAATTTAGGAAAAAAAACAAAGGGCAATAACTCAAAAATAATGTAGGGTAGAGTTAGCATTCTTAAGCACTGCACTCCTCCTCAATGAGATCCATCCACCTTTGAAGTTTCAAGTTGATACCTCAAATACTTTTTGAGATAAGCTCTGGACAAAATAGCATGAAAAAGAACAAAGGGCAATAACTCAAAAATTGTATAGGGAAGAGTTATCATTCTTGCGCACAACATTCCTCCTCAATAAGATCTATCCACTTATGGCATTTCATGTTGATATCTCAAACACTTTTTGAGTTATGCTCCACTCAGGTGAAAAATTAAGTATGAAAAATAACAAAGGACAATAACTTAAAAATTATAAAAGGTAGAGTTATCATTCTTGTGCACTGCACACCTCCTGAGTGAGATCTATGCACCTATGAAGTTTCATGTTGATATCTCATAGGCTTTTGGAGTTATGCTCTGGACAAAAATCAATTTTGAAAAATAACAAAGGGCAATAACTCAAAAATCATGCAAGGTAGAGTTATCATTCTTGTGCAGTGCACTCTTCCTCAATGAGGTCTATCCACCTATGAAGTTTCAAGTTGATAACTCAAATACTTTTAGAGATATGCTCCGGACAAAAATGTCGGACGGTCGGACGGACGGACGGAGACTATTTCTATATCCCCCGCCGCCTTTTCGGCGGGGGATAATAACTACATGTAAAGACAACAGTTACTCACAGTATATATTAGACTAAATCTCCCTTTTTTTAAAAAAATCAAATCTCCTTTTTTAATCTCAATCTCCTTTCTGATATTAAATCTCCATTTTAATAATTTAAATCTCCATTTTGTGATTAAAATTTATTCAGCATTTAAAGTTATTATACCTCTCCGCTGTAACTTTTATGTAAGCTTCTGAAGAAAAATCCAACGAGTAAGAAAAATTGTTTTCAAAACATAAATAAAACTTCTCACGTTTATTTGACAACCAGATTGGTCAAAGACAAAAAAGCTGTATAAATACTAAACAAGATGTTTTTTCTTACTTACTTTTATATCCCACAATATTTCATATAACACTACAATATTTCTTATAACACCTTTCTTCTTTTATCTCTCTATTTGAAGACTTTAAGATGACACCCTATTCAATCATATCTTTAAATTAATATTACTTAAACAAAACACATTGTTTTTCTTGCGATAACGACATTTTTCATAAAAATAAATACAATTAACAAAGGAAAAACAACAACTATTTTCGCACCTCACCTCCCCAAAGTTTAAGTCTCCTTGTTCCTATCTATAAGGGAAAGATCAAGTACAATATTTTACAAAAATTATCGAAATTCCCACTTTTTCAACTTCCTGTTTTCCGTTCTTTAAAACTTTACTTCAATTCCCTTCCTTGTGTTTTTCCTAGAAGTACTATTATGTAAAATCATGTCAGCCTTGACTATACATGTAGATATCAGTATCTAATTATATGTTTTATCAAAAGTTTATTTAATTTAAAGGCCCATTATGCCCCAGAAATGCTTTTATTCTTGCATGTTTTTCTCAAAAGCTTTTTATGTTTGGTGTTCTGTTGAAGAGTACAAAAAGTTACTCACTGGCCAATTACCTGAACCATCTTTTTATTCTGTTGCTAATCCAGGAAGTTAATTCAACATCGTCTTTTGTCATAAATTGTCCCGAATTCGTCAGATATTTTATCTGCCATCCAATAAATATGTTGGAAGAGCATCAAAAAATTAATACAACTGTGGCACCAATAATTATTGCTCATCCTAGGACATCTATATAATATTTACTTTATGGTGTTTCAAGAACAACACATTAAACTGGATTCTCCAAGAAACAACTTTGATATTACCTATAACCTGCAAACTTTCTGTAGTGGAATTGACCTGTATTGAATAAACGTAACTGTCTGTGTTAGAATCCCGTCAGAAGCAGAAGTTAAATTGTGCAAAGAATTAATTGAAGATCGTACAAAAATATCATTATAATTTATATTACTTTCTGATGACTATTTGTGGGCAGAATCTATTGACAATTTTTATGTTATCTTAGAATACACATTTGTTATCTTAGAAATACATATTCATTACCTCAGTATAAGCATTTGTTATCTCAGATTACACATCGATCATTATCTCAGAATAACCATTTATTATTTCAGAATACACAATGGTTACCTCAGAATACAGATTCCTTATCTCAGAATAAGCATTTGTTATCTCAGAATACACAATTGTTATCTCAGAATACAGATTTATTATTTCAGAATACACAATCGTTATCTCAGAATACACATTCGTTATCTCAGAATACACATTCGTTATCTCAGAATACACATTCGTTATCTCAGAATACACATTTGTTATCTCAGAATACACATTTCCTTAAACAAGTAACATTACTTGGTCACAGCATAATATTATCAGCTGCAAGAGGAAAAGAAATGTCTGACCTCTACCCATAACATACAACAAAAGAGTCAAAAATGAAAACCTTAACAAACACCCTAAATGGCAAAAATAGAAAATGTTGAAGGCTCGGTTTGATTGAGCAGCATGGACACTATTGGTTACTGCAAGCTATATTCCACAACAAACAGCAAACCTCCAGCAATAAGCGGAAAAGATGTTTGTGAACTTTGCAAATGAACAAGGAGTACTGAATGCAAATTTTATTACGTTACGAATATAAACAATTTGACAACAGGATGTTACTGAAACCAAACTTGGTTAAGTGTATATTTACTTGACTGATTAAATAACCTCGATATAGGGCTGCTGTTTTCATAAAGTTTCAATCAAAAGTAAACATTTTAATATAAATGCATGATATTATGCAGTCTGACAAATGTTTCTTACAATTTACTTCTAGCTTTAAGCTGAAATTGATGTTTAAATGTTGTTAATTTTTCTTTTTTCATATAAAATTATATTTTTTTTTGGACAGTTTTTTTTATGTCGCACCAACAGTATAAGGTCATATCGCGACTTTCTAGCTTTACTGTGGAGGTATACCTCAGGTGCCAATCCGCACATTTTTCCAGTCACAAATGGGCACCTGAGTAGAACCACCGACGTTCAATTTAAAGTTTCATTTACTCTGCATTAACAATAAATAACTCACGTGGCCTGAAGTAATTTTCTGTTTAATATCCATAAAATCGACTTTCAATTGATAAAGAGTGTCCGGGCAGTTAATTATATTTAAGGCAGATTAATATGTTATCCAAATAATTTTCCAACAAAAACTTCTGTCAATCCACCCATTAAAACAGTAAATCTTTTATTTCAATATATAGTCAATTCAGCTCAAAACTTGACAATTATAAAAATGAGTACATGTATAATAATGTTTGTTTTTTTCATTCCTTAAGCACTATGTCATGAATGTAAACAAAAGCAGCAAGCCATTTTCATCTTTGCTTTTATCTGGCTATCACATTGTCATATTAATTATCATACAGAGAATAAATTTAATGTTGTTTAAATGTATAATTATTATCTCACTCCTTTTTGTTAATAATTAACTTTAGGTTAATTAACAGTTTTATTTTAATGTTTCATTTTTTTCCTTTGACAATTTTTTTTTCTCTGTGTTAACATTTAAAAGGTATTATAAAATGCATAATTTTTAGTGACAAAAAAACTAAGTAAATGTTTGTTTTTACCAAAATAAGAAGTCGGTGTCCGCCTTAGCCTTAATGGGGAGAGCATCTGTTTAAGTTATCCAGGGGTAGTTGATTTGATCCTAAAAGCAAGGCAATGACAATTGACCTCGGACATTGAGTCTAATGGTCAGTTGTCTCAACGCTGATTCAACAAGAGCGATCAGTGATCACATGTGGTCGCCTCATGATGGCCAATTTCATGTTGGGACAAGTTCTGTGACAGACGGACAGACAGACGGACAGTGCACAACTCAAACTTGGTACTGATCATTCCTGTACAGTTTGGATAAAATTGCACCAGTAGTTAATGAGGAGTAGTCCGGACAAGCTTTTGTGTATCTGGCAACATACAGAAGAAAACACCTTTTTATCAAAGGGCCATAACTCGGCCAAAAATCATTCAACCGGAAAACCCGTGCAATATGCGCAAGGACTTGAGCTATTGATTAATCCTGTAAAGTTTCAATGAAATTGCATTAGTGGTATAAGAGAAGTAGTCCGGACAAACTTTAAAATAAAAAAATTATTAAAGGGCCATAACTCTGTCAAAAAATCATTGAACCAAGAAAAATGCTGACAATATGCACAACTAGACTTTGGTACTGATCATTCCTGTAAAGTTTGGATGAAATTGCCCAGTAGTTTATGAGGAGTAGTCCGGACAAGTTTTGTGCCGGACAGACAGACAGACAGACGACGGAGAAGTGATCCCTATAATGTCGCCACTTACTCCGTAGAGGCGACACAAAAATGAGCCGTGTCATGACAAAACCAACATAATGTGTTTGCGACCAGCATGGATCCAGACCAGCCTGTGCATCCGTGCAGTCTGATCAAGATCCATGCTGTTCACTATCAGTTTCTCTTCTTGTTATAGGGTCTATAAGCAAACAGCATGGATCCAGACTGCAAACGGATGCACAGGCTGGTCCTGGATCCATGCTGGTCGCAAACCCATTTTGTTAGTTTTGTCAAGACGAAGCTCATTTGTAGTCGCCATTGTGACAGAGAAATTGGTAATTACTGGTAAGTTATCCAGGAAAACCCGTTCCGTGGATATAACACAGGGATATGACCCAAAAAAAAGTTTTAAAAATCGACGTGAAAACCGGGAAAAACAAACATCTTGATACAAAGAATATGTTCACCAATTTTTCGTATATTTTGATATATTCGTACATTGTGATACAGCATAAGCCTATATACATACACCATCGCTGTTAAACTGTATTATAAAATTGTGACTGTACTGTTACACAGGTTTGACAGTAACATGTATCTAAAAGTATTCAAACTTCTGTATATAAATAATTTTTTTTAATAACAACCAAAACAAAGATTGCATTTGAGAAAAAATGCTATGCCAACCGCATTAAAACAACACTAAATAGTAGTGTAGGAACAGATTTTCTTTGTTTCTATACAATTTTGAAGATTGTCATAATGCATAGATCCCTGACCTATCTAATTATTATTAATCAGATTAGTGGTTTTAAATCTGTTGTTAACTCAATAAAAGATCAGAGTAGGAATATATCAATGCACTTGAGTCTAGTGAATTTGGTGGTGAAGGTCATATTTCACACAGCCTAAATTTCATGACTACATCAAAGGACAACATAGTAAGACACTTTGT